>NW_024609690.1:292500-308032 GCF_018296145.1 Oncorhynchus tshawytscha
GTCCCATTATCCACAGACGAGAGTAAAGCCATGTCCCTGGTGCTTATGCCAGGTGGAGGGGAGTCCTCCCCGGTGTCCCATTATCCACAGACGAGAGTAAAGCCATGTCCCTGGTGTTTATGCCAGGTGGAGGGGAGTCCTCCCCGGTGTCCCATTATCCACAGACGAGAGTAAAGCCATGTCCCTGGTGTTTATGCCAGGTGGAGGGGAGTCCTCCCCGGTGTCCCATTATCCACAGACGAGAGTAAAGAAAATGTGACGGGGAGGCAGAGTGATTGAGGCCAAAAGGTGGATCGGTAGGAAAGAAGGGTCAAAGGACTGAAAGCCTCTCAGTGGTGCTGAGGTTTGAAGAAGGTTGTACCTGGAAAAGTACAGAGAGGATTGCTTCCTTTCAATGTTAGAGATTTAGTCCATTCACCGTTGTTCTAAATGCCAAAGAATGAATGGGACATGTAGCTGTTCACGGTAGAAGGAAACACAATATGTGCCGAGTGTGGAGGGATACGTGATTACGGTGAATGAGGGAGTCATGTGAACACAATATGTGCCGAGTGTGGAGGGATACGTGATTACGGTGAATGAGGGAGTCATGTGAACACAATATGTGCCGAGTGTGGAGGGATACGTGATTACGGTCAAGTGCTGTAATTGTGGGGATGGGGAAAGGGGGGGGAGAGGGGGAGGGAGGGGGAGAGGGAGAGAGACAGGGGGGAGAGAGGGGGAGAGGGGGCTGGGGGGAGAGGGGGGGGGGGAGGGGAGAGGGGCTGGGGGAGGGGGGGAGGGGGGGCTGGGGGAGAGGGAGGGGGAGAGGGGGGCTGGAGGAGAGGAGGGAGCTGGTGGAGAGAGAGAGAGGAGAGAAAGGGGGCTGGGGGAGAGGGAGGGGGAGAGAGGGGTGAGGGGGAGGGGGCTGGGGGAGAGGTGCAGGGGCTGGTAAGAGGGAGGGGGGACTGAGGGGGGGGAGAGAGGAGAGAAAGAGAGGGGGAGAGAGGGGCTGGAAAGAGAGTATTAAATAGGGAGAGTCAGGCTGATGGAGCTTCCATGGGGGAGACTGAGAGGCTGGGGGCAGAGGGGGTCTGGATATTTTTAATAGCAAAAGAGCCTGCATCATATGCAGAGGGTGAAATAAGCTAAAGACCAGTCAGGCTTGGAGCTCTGGGGGCCTGGCGGGTACTAAATAGACTACTGTCAGGCTGATGGAGGCAATGGCTGGTCCTGTATTAAATAGACCTACTGTCAGGCTGATGGAGCTGCCATGGCTGGTCCTGTACTAAATAGACCTACTGTCAGGCTGATGGAGCTTCCATGGCTGGTCCTGTACTAAATAGACCTACTGTCAGGCTGATGGAGCTGCCATGGCTGGTCCTGTACTAAATAGACCTACTGTCAGGCTGATGGAGCTTCCATGGCTGGTCCTGTACTAAATAGACCTACTGTCAGGCTGATGGAGCTGCCATGGCTGGTCCTGTACTAAATAGACCTACTGTCAGGCTGATGGAGCTTCCATGGCTGGTCCTGTACTAAATAGACCTACTGTCAGGCTGATGGAGCTTCCATGGCTGGTCCTGTACTAAATAGACCTACTGTCAGGCTGATGGAGCTTCCATGGCTGGTCCTGTACTAAATAGACCTACTGTCAGGCTGATGGAGCTGCCATGGCTGGTCCTGTACTAAATAGACCTACTGTCAGGCTGATGGAGCTTCCATGGCTGGTCCTGTACTAAATAGACCTACTGTCAGGCTGATGGAGCTTCCATGGCTGGTCCTGTACTAAATAGACCTACTGTCAGGCTGATGGAGCTTCCATGGCTGGTCCTGTACTAAATAGACCTACTGTCAGGCTGATGGAGCTTCCATGGCTGGTCCTGTACTAAATAGACCTACTGTCAGGCTGATGGAGCTTCCATGGCTGGTCCTGTACTAAATAGACCTACTGTCAGGCTGATGGAGCTTCCATGGCTGGTCCTGTACTAAATAGACCTACTGTCAGGCTGATGGAGCTGCCATGGCTGGTCCTGTACTAAATAGACCTACTGTCAGGCTGATGGAGCTGCCATGGCTGGTCCTGTACTAAATAGACCTACTGTCAGGCTGATGGAGCAGCCATGGCTGGTCCTGTACTAAATAGACCTACTGTCAGGCTGATGGAGCTTCCATGGCTGGTCCTGTACTAAATAGACCTACTGTCAGGCTGATGGAGCTTCCATGGCTGGTCCTGTACTAAATAGACCTACTGTCAGGCTGATGGAGCTGCCATGGCTGGTCCTGTACTAAATAGACCTACTGTCAGGCTGATGGAGATGCCATGGCTGGTCCTGTACTAAATAGACCTACTGTCAGGCTGATGGAGCTGCCATGGCTGGTCCTGTACTAAATAGACCTACTGTCAGGCTGATGGAGCTGCCATGGCTGGTCCTGTACTAAATAGACCTACTGTCAGGCTGATGGAGCTTCCATGGCTGGTCCTGTACTAAATAGACCTACTGTCAGGCTGATGGAGCTTCCATGGCTGGTCCTGTACTAAATAGACCTACTGTCAGGCTGATGGAGCTTCCATGGCTGGTCCTGTACTAAATAGACCTACTGTCAGGCTGATGGAGCTGCCATGGCTGGTCCTGTACTAAATAGACCTACTGTCAGGCTGATGGAGCTTCCATGGCTGGTCCTGTACTAAATAGACCTACTGTCAGGCTGATGGAGCTGCCATGGCTGGTCCTGTACTAAATAGACCTACTGTCAGGCTGATGGAGCTGCCATGGCTGGTCCTGTACTAAATAGACCTACTGTCAGGCTGATGGAGCTTCCATGGCTGGTCCTGTACTAAATAGACCTACTGTCAGGCTGATGGAGCTTCCATGGCTGGTCCTGTACTAAATAGACCTACTGTCAGGCTGATGGAGCTGCCATGGCTGGTCCTGTACTAAATAGACCTACTGTCAGGCTGATGGAGCTTCCATGGCTGGTCCTGTACTAAATAGACCTACTGTCAGGCTGATGGAGCTTCCATGGCTGGTCCTGTACTAAATAGACCTACTGTCAGGCTGATGGAGCTTCCATGGCTGGTCCTGTACTAAATAGACCTACTGTCAGGCTGATGGAGCTTCCATGGCTGGTCCTGTACTAAATGACCATGTCCCTGGTGCTTAGACCTACTGTCAGGCTGATGGAGCTTCCATGGCTGGTCCTGTACTAAATAGACCTACTGTCAGGCTGATGGAGCTTCCATGGCTGGTCCTGTACTAAATAGACCTACTGTCAGGCTGATGGAGCTTGCCATGGCTGGTCCTGTACTAAATAGACCTACTGTCAGGCTGATGGAGCTGCCATGGCTGGTCCTGTACTAAATAGACCTACTGTCAGGCTGATGGAGCTTCCATGGCTGGTCCTGTACTAAATAGACCTACTGTCAGGCTGATGGAGCTTCCATGGCTGGTCCTGTACTAAATAGACCTACTGTCAGGCTGATGGAGCTTCCATGGCTGGTCCTGTACTAAATAGACCTACTGTCAGGCTGATGGAGCTTCCATGGCTGGTCCTGTACTAAATAGACCTACTGTCAGGCTGATGGAGCTTCCATGGCTGGTCCTGTACTAAATAGACCTACTGTCAGGCTGATGGAGCTGCCATGGCTGGTCCTGTACTAAATAGACCTACTGTCAGGCTGATGGAGCTGCCATGGCTGGTCCTGTACTAAATAGACCTACTGTCAGGCTGATGGAGCTGCCATGGCTGGTCCTGTACTAAATAGACCTACTGTCAGGCTGATGGAGCTGCCATGGCTGGTCCTGTACTAAATAGACCTACTGTCAGGCTGATGGAGCTTCCATGGCTGGTCCTGTACTAAATAGACCTACTGTCAGGCTGATGGAGCTTCCATGGCTGGTCCTGTACTAAATAGACCTACTGTCAGGCTGATGGAGCTGCCATGGCTGGTCCTGTACTAAATAGACCTACTGTCAGGCTGATGGAGCTCCATGGCTGGTCCTGTACTAAATAGACCTACTGTCAGGCTGATGGAGCTGCCATGGCTGGTCCTGTACTAAATAGACCTACTGTCAGGCTGATGGAGCTTCCATGGCTGGTCCTGTACTAAATAGACCTACTGTCAGGCTGATGGAGCTTCCATGGCTGGTCCTGTACTAAATAGACCTACTGTCAGGCTGATGGAGCTGCCATGGCTGGTCCTGTACTAAATAGACCTACTGTCAGGCTGATGGAGCTGCCATGGCTGGTCCTGTACTAAATAGACCTACTGTCAGGCTGATGGAGCTGCCATGGCTGGTCCTGTACTAAATAGACCTACTGTCAGGCTGATGGAGCTGCCATGGCTGGTCCTGTACTAAATAGACCTACTGTCAGGCTGATGGAGCTCCATGGCTGGTCCTGTACTAAATAGACCTACTGTCAGGCTGATGGAGCTGCCATGGCTGGTCCTGTACTAAATAGACCTACTGTCAGGCTGATGGAGCTTCCATGGCTGGTCCTGTACTAAATAGACCTACTGTCAGGCTGATGGAGCTTCCATGGCTGGTCCTGTACTAAATAGACCTACTGTCAGGCTGATGGAGCTTCCATGGCTGGTCCTGTACTAAATAGACCTACTGTCAGGCTGATGGAGCTTCCATGGCTGGTCCTGTATTAAATAGACCTACTGTCAGGCTGATGGAGCTTCCAGCTACAGATGGACTATCCAAAATAATGTGACCGTTCCTTAATATTTTATCATTTGATTACCATAATTATGCATTCATTTACTATCATTATTGCTTGTTGTTATTTGCTAGAGATAAACATCCATACTACGTTACCCAGCAGGTAAAACCAATCGTAACCACAGCCAATCGTAACCACAGCCAATAACCACGGCCAATCGTAACCAACCACAGCCAATCGTAACCACAGCCAATCGTAACCACGGCCCACAGCCAATCGTAACCACGGCCAATCGTAACCACGGCCAATCGTAACCACAGCCAATCGTAACCACAGCCAATCAAGACCAGCGCTAGAATAATCCCACCTGAAAACTGTCAACTGTCAATCATATCTCAACTGTACTGGGATTCCATCCGTCTGACCAACCTTCCATGTGATGTTCCATCATCTGAATACAAAGACTCAGGTCAGAGACATTAGGAAAAGGGTTGACGTTTTGTATAAGTGCTACTGCTAACATTAGGGGTCATATGCCATATTTCTGTTGATTTTGAAGGATATGAATAACTTTGAACTGTCATATTTGATGACTATAAAAAAATGTGAAAGACCAAGTTAATGTTGTCATTTCATCATTTTGCAAAGAAAAGATAAAGCATTTGAAGTTGATAAAGTATATTTATACTCATTCATTATTATTATTAGGGTGTGTTTTCACAAAACTATATTTTCTTGTGACCTTTGAGCATATTACTGTCCATCTGACCTTCAGGAGGTCCTGATGAGGAGTTCACCAGACACACATCTGACCTTCAGGAGGTACTGATGAGGAGTTAACCAGACACACATCTGACCTTCTGGAGGTACTGATGAGGAGTTCACCACTGTCCATCTGACCTTCAGGAGGTACTGATGAGGAGTTCACCACTGTCCATCTGACCTTCAGGAGGTACTGATGAGGAGTTAACCAGACACACATCTGACCTTCAGGAGGTACTGATGAGGAGTTAACCAGACACACATCTGACCTTCAGGAGGTACTGATGAGGAGTTAACCAGACACACATCTGACCTTCAGGAGGTACTGATGAGGAGTTAACCAGACACACATCTGACCTTCAGGAGGTACTGATGAGGAGTTAACCAGACACACATCTGACCTTCAGGAGGTACTGATGAGGAGTTCACCAGACACACATCTGACCTTCAGGAGGTACTGATGAGGAGTTAACCAGACACACATCTGACCTTCAGGAGGTACTGATGAGGAGTTAACCAGACACACATCTGACCTTCAGGAGGTACTGATGAGGAGTTCACCAGACACACATCTGACCTTCAGGAGGTACTGATGAGGAGTTCACCAGACACACATCTGACCTTCAGGAGGTACTGATGAGGAGTTAACCAGACACACATCTGACCTTCAGGAGGTACTGATGAGGAGTTAACCAGACACACATCTGACCTTCAGGAGGTACTGATGAGGAGTTAACCAGACACACATCTTTCAATTTGTCCCAATACCGTCACAACCATGTTTCAATCTGTCCCAAAACCCTCACAACCATATGTTTCAATCTGTCCCAATACCCTCACAGCCATATGTTTCAATCTGTCCCAATACCAACAGTTTCAATCTGTCCCCAATACCCTCACAACCATACATTTCGATCTGTCCCAATACCCTCACAACCATATGTTTCAATCTGTCCCAATACCCTCACAACTATATGTTCCAATCTGTCCCCAATACCCTCACAACCATATGTTCCAATCTGTCCCCAATACCCTCACCATGTGTTTCAATAGTCCAGCAAAGTTAAGGTATCATCTCCTTTAAGGTGGTGGCAGCTCACTTCATTTTAACAGTGCACCCTATTCCCTATATAGTGCACTACTTTTGACCAGAGCCTTATGGAATAGGGTGCCATTTGGGATGCAGGATGAGTCATGCATAGCAGTGTGCACCGTGTTCAGTCTTGCATGCTGGAGAAACAGGTTGCCGAGAGAGATTAGGCACTTTGCCATAATGATCTGTCTCTACTATTGTTTAATAAACCTTTTCCCATAGTTCAGTGGTCTCACGTCACAGCCCAATAGTTCATTTGGTTCTGGGTGGTAAACAGTTCAGTGAAGCAGCACATTTCTGTTCAGGGCGGGGGGGTGGTTTTCAGCCTCAAAGAGCAGCCAGACCTGTGGCAGCTGGCCGCAGCACAGACAGTGATAACGGGTCACAGATCATAGATCTGATCCCAGTCTGGGTCCAGATGGCTGTTAGAAACACCTCCCCTACTTCCCAAAGTGGTTTGAATGTAGTCGACCTGGAGCCATTTCCTTTAGGTGAATCACCTGTTCTAACTTCCCAAAGGGGATTGAATGTAGTCGACCTGGAGCCATTTCCTTCAGGTGAATCACCTGTTCTAACTTCCCAAAGGGGATTGAATGTAGTCGACCTGGAGCCATTTCCTTCAGGTGGATCACCTGTTCTAACTTCCCAAAGGGGATTGAATGTAGTCGACCTGGAGCCATTTCTCAGGTGATCACCTGTTCTAACTTCCCAAAGGGGATTGAATGTAGTCGACCTGGAGCCATTTCCTTCAGGTGGATCACCTGTTCTAACTTCCCAAAGGGGATTGAATGTAGTCGACCTGGAGCCATTTCCTTCAGGTGAATCACCTGTTCTAACTTCCCAAAGGGGATTGAATGTAGTCGACCTGGAGCCATTTCCTTCAGGTGAATCACCTGTTCTAACTTCCCAAAGGGGATTGAATGTAGTCGACCTGGAGCAGGTGAATCACCTGTTCTAACTTCCCTGAATGTCAGTCGACCTGGCCATTTCCTTCAGGTGGATCACCTGTTCTAACTTCCCAAAGGGGATTGAATGTAGTAGACCTGGAGCCATTTCCTTCAGGTGAATCACCTGTTCTAACTTCCCAAAGGGGATTGAATGTAGTCGACCTGGAGCCATTTCCTTCAGGTGAATCACCTGTTCTAACTTCCCAAAGGGGATTGAATGTAGTCGACCTGGAGCCATTTCCTTCAGGTGAATCACCTGTTCTAACTTCCCAAAGGGGATTGAATGTAGTCGACCTGGAGCCATTTCCTTTAGGTGAATCACCTGTTCTAACTTCCCAAAGGGGATTGAATGTAGTCGACCTGGAGCCATTTCCTTCAGGTGAATCACCTGTTCTAACTTCCCAAAGGGGATTGAATGTAGTCGACCTGGAGCCATTTCCTTTAGGTGAATCACCTGTTCTAACTTCCCAAAGGGGATTGAATGTAGTCGACCTGGAGCCATTTCCTTCAGGTGAATCACCTGTTCTAACTTCCCTTTGGTTAGGTCTACAATATAATGACATACTGGCAGATCAGACTGACTGGTTAGGTCTACAATATAATGATGTACAGGCAGATCAGACTGACTGGTTAGGTCTACAATATAATGATGTACTGGCAGATCAGACAGACTGACTGGTTAGGTCTACAATATAATGATGTACTGGCAGATCAAACATACTTAAAATCAACTAGAAGACTAACCTGTGTCCCAAATGGCACCCTATTCCCTATATAGTGCACTACTTTTAAACAGAGCCCTATGGCACCCTATTCACTATGTAGTGCACTACTTTTAAACAGAGCCCTATGGCACCCTATTCACTATGTAGTGCACTACTTTTAAACAGAGCCTTATCCGCCCTGGTCAATAGTAGTACACTATAAAAGGGAATAGGGTCCCATTTGGGACACAGTCTGTCGTCCTGGCAATGTGCTTTTGGGGTGACATTAAAAAAAAGATCTAACTCTTAGTCAAACACCAAAGTGTCTGTAGGGACACAGAGGTCAGACCGAATACACTCCCTGCTATGAGCACGAGGACCGTAATTTGCTACCTAACGGGTCGAAGCCAAGAACCATTTTGTTTGCGTGACTCGGCAATCCTTCCCAAGCCTTTCATAACACCATTCACCCGTCTCTCCCTCCCTTTGTCCAACATATTATATCATAGCAAGACAGGAGACAAGAGGTAGCCCACCTCATCACTGACCCTGTCGTCAACGCGCCACGAGAGAACCAAGAGAGACATTTATTTGAGGCTTGAACCCTGCCTTTATTTCCATTTGTCAAATGCATCGTTTACAGGGAAAGTCTGAATTACTCATACGAGAACCAGCCTTCTGTTTAGGTTTAGTCAGTCTACCGATACCTTGTTACAGCGCAGCTTTTGGGACTTCATTGGGACCAAATGTTTCCCATCATAAACGAAAAGTGCTTGACATACTGTAGCTCGGTACGGTCATTATCGAACACTCATTTAATAGGCTAAGCAAACCACTCATAGACTACCTCCCAAAGGGCACAATGTTCCCTATATAACCAGAGGCCCAAAAGCAGTGCACTATATATATATATATATTTTTTTATACATTTAACCAGGCAAGTCAGTTAAGAACAAATTCTTATTTTCAATGACAGCCTAGGAACAGTGGGTTAACTGTCTGTTCAGGGGCAGAATGACAGATTTGTACCTTGTCAGCTCAGGGATTTGAACTTGCAACCTTTCGGTTACTAGTCCAACGCTCTAACCACTAGGCTACCCTGCCGCCCCTCCACTCTAACCACTAGGCTACCCTGCCGCCCCTCCACTCTAACCACTAGGCTACCCTGCCGCCCCTCCACTCTAACCACTAGGCTACCCAGACATACTGTAGGTCAGAGTGAAATATCAATGTTATCCTGTAGTCTTTGTTGCCATGGTTATAATCATATGTCCAATGCCCATGAGCTGGCTAGTGTAAGTCTTGGTTGCCATGGTTATAATCATATGTCCAATGCCCATGAGCTTGCTAGTGTAAGTCTTGGTTGCCATGGTTATAATCATATGTCCAATGCCCATGAGCTTGCTAGTGTAAGTATTGGTTGCCATGGTTATAATCATATGTCCAATGCCCATGAGCTTGCTAGTGTAAGTCTTAGTTGCCATGGTTATAATCATATGTCCAATGCCCATGAGCTGGCTAGTGTAAGTATTGGTTGCCATGGTTATAATCATATGTCCAATGCCCATGAGCTTGCTAGTGTAAGTCTTGGTTGCCATGGTTATAATTATATGTCCAATGCCCATGAGCTGGCTAGTGTAAGTCTTGGTTGCCATGGTTATAATCATATGTCCAATGCCCATGAGCTGGCTAGTGTAAGTCTTGGTTGCCATGGTTATAATCATATGTCCAATGCCCATGAGCTGGCTAGTGTAAGTATTGGTTGCCATGGTTATAATCATATGTCCAATGCCCATGAGCTTGCTAGTGTAAGTCTTGGTTGCCATGGTTATAATTATATGTCCAATGCCCATGAGTTGGCTAGTGTAAGTCTTGGTTGCCATGGTTATAATCATATGTCCAATGCCCATGAGCTGGCTAGTGTAAGTCTTGGTTGCCATGGTTATAATCATATGTCCAATGCCCATGAGCTTGCTAGTGTAAGTCTTGGTTGCCATGGTTATAATTATATGTCCAATGCCCATGAGCTGCCTAGTGTAAGTCTTGGTTGCCATGGTTATAATCATATGTCCAATGCCCATGAGCTTGCTAGTGTAAATCTTGGTTGCCATGGTTATAATCATATGTCCAATGCCCATGAGCTGGCTAGTGTAAGTCTTGGTTGCCATGGTTATAATTATATGGCCAATGCCCTTGAGCCGGCTAGTGTAAGTCTTGGTTGCCATGGTTATAATCATATGTCCAATGCCCATGAGCTGGCTAGTGTAAGTCTTGGTTGCCATGGTTATAATTATATGGCCAATGCCCTTGAGCCGGCTAGTATAACGAACAGTTATTGTCATGAAGGACATGCTTAGACCTCAGTTCAACTGGTTAATAACCTCCCTGAATGGTTCATTCATTTGGGATGATCAACAAATCAAACTTCCTACCGAAGGTGGCTCCTCTTCCTGTTCGGGTGGCGCTCGGTGGTCGTCGTCACCGGTCTACTAGCTCCCACTGAAGGTGGCTCCTCTTCCTGTTCGGGGCGGCGGTCGTCCTCACCGGTCTACTAGCTGCCACCGATCCCTTATCCTTTCCTGTTGGTTTTGTCTTATTAGTTATACCTGTTTCTTGTCTAGGTTTTTAGTTGGGCTACTTAAAGCCGGTAAGGCCCGCCTGCTCTTTGTGCGGGCGTATTTTTTGCCACTGTGTTTACATGTGGTAGTACGTCTCGTTTTTGGGTTTTCCTCCGGACTTGTTAGGTCCTGGTTTTGTGCGATCGTGTATGTACGCCCAGTATCTTGGCATGTACAATTTTCCCTGTGTATAAATAAAGCATTGTCCTTCTGCCTTCTGCGCCTGACTCTGCACCCACTACTACGCCCAAGTGCAAATACAACAGGTGTAGTAGACCTCACAGTGAAATGCTGAATACAACAGGTGTAGTAGACCTCACAGTGAAATGCTGAATACAACAGGTGCAGTAGACCTCACAGTGAAATGCTGAATACAACAGGTGCAGTAGACCTCACAGTGAAATGCTGAATACAACAGGTGTAGTAGACCTCACAGTGAAATGCTGAATACAACAGGTGCAGTAGACCTCACAGTGAAATGCTGAATACAACAGGTGTAGTAGACCTCACAGTGAAATGCTGAATACAACAGGTGCAGTAGACCTCACAGTGAAATGCTGAATAGAACAGGTGTAGTAGACTTCACAGTGAAATGCTGACTTACAAGGCCTTAAACAACAATGCCGTTCAAGAAAGAGTTAAGATAATATTTAACAAATAAAGTAAAACTATTAAACAACAATAACGAGGCTATATACAGGAGGTACCGGTACCGAGTCAATGTGCGGGGGTACAAGTTAGTTGAATTAATTTGTACATGTGGGTAGGTGTGACTATGCATAGATAACAAACAGCGAGTAGCAGCAGTGTAAAAGCAAATTGGGTCAATGTAAATAGTCCAGGCGGCCATTTGATTAACAGTTCAGCTCTTATGGCTTGCAACCGGTCAGGATGCTCTCGATGGTGCAGCTGTAGAACTTTTTGAGGACCTGAGGACCCAAATCTTTTCAGTCTCCTGAGGAGGAAGAAGTGTTGTCCTGCCCTCTTCACGACTGTATTGGTGTGTTTGGACCATGATAGTCTGTTGGTGATGTGGACACCAAGGAACTTGAAACTCTTGACCCACTCCACTACAGCCCCGTCGATGTTAATGGGGGCCTGTTCGGCCCGCTGTAGTCCACGATCAGCTCCTTTGTCTTGCTCACATTGAGGGAGAGGTTGTCACGGCTTCTAGGAGTAGTGGGTGGAGGAGTCAGGCGCAGAGAGCAGAGGCAGTTCAATTGTGGTCGTTTATTCCAGAACAACAAGTAACGGTGATGCCAAACACTAAGGCGCATCACTGAAACCAGCCCAACAGCAGGACCAACAGCCCGGAGAAAAGAGTCCACGAGAATCCACACACACACACACATGAACAGAAAAACAAGCCCGCACAAAAGCAGGCGGGCATACCTGGTTTAAATAGCCCAAATCAAAACCCAAACAAGAAACAGGTGAGACTAATCAGACAAAACAAACTGAAACAGAAAAAGGGGATCGGTGGCAGCAAGTAGGCCGACGACGACCGCCGTGCGCCGCCCGAACAGGAAGAGGAACCACCTTCAGTGGCAGCAAGTAGGCCGGCGACGACCGCCGTGCGCCGCCCGAACAGGAAGGGGAACCACCTTCAGTGGCAGCATGTAGGCCTGCGACGACCGCCGTGCGCCGCCCGAACAGGAAGAGGAACCACCTTCAGTGGCAGCAAGTAGGCCGGCGACGACCGCCGTGCGCCGCCCGAACAGGAAGGGGAACCACCTTCGGTGGGATTCGTGACAGAGGTTGTTGTCCTGGCAACACTGTCTCATCGTTGTCGGTAATCAGGCTGTTGTGTCGTCAGCAAACTTAATGATGGTGTTGGAGTCGTGTTTGGCCATGCAGTCGTGGGTGAAAAGGGAGTACAGGAGGGGACTAAGCACGCACCCATGAGGGGTCCCTGTGTTGGGGATCAGCATGGCAGACATGTTGTTTGCCTACGCTTACCACCTGCGGGGTGGCCCGTCAGGAAGTCCAGAATCCAGTTGCAGAGGGAGGTGTTTAGTCCCAGGGTCCTTAGCTTAGTGATGAGCTTTGAGGGCACTATGGTGAGCTTGGGTGGAAACAAGAAATGAGGAATGCGTGACGAGTCAATACGTTTTGAATTTGCAGTCACTCCTCGCCCTGCCTCCACGAGAAAGACAACACACAATAGCTAATGACAAAAAAACGTTTAATTAACATTTTGAAAGGGACAACTGATCATTGTCAGAAATGATTTGGGATGAATCCTCTACAGATAAGTGATGAAGTCAGGTCCTGATGAAGACAGAGCAAGACGTGAACGGGTTCTGAACGTATGGCCACAGTAGCAACAAGAAGTGAACTGGTTCTGAACATATGGCCACAGTAGCAACAAGAAGTGAACTGGTTCTGAATGTATGGCCACAGTAGCAACAAGACGTGAACTGGTTCTGAATGCATGGTCTCCGTAGCAACAAGAAGTGCACTAGTTCCGAATGCATGGTCTTCGTAGCAACAAGACGTGAACTGGTTCTGAATGCATGGCCTCAGTAGCAACAGCCAATATGCAATTATGTTCATCTCACATTGAAGGCACTGAAGCAGACAATACGACTACAGGGTTTACAGCTAATGTACTATCAAATATTTATATTGCAATGAATAAAGCTCTGCTTCAAAATGACTAATACCGTTAGTCCATGATGGTTATGGGAAATTAATGCAAAGTTACATTCTATATTGTTACTTTAGATTGACGTTATATATGGAGGGTGAATACAAGATAAAACAGAAACAGTGCGTGAACACAGACCGCTGATATAACAGTTACAACAACAACCTCCAACCACGACCCCAGGCCTCACCCAGCTGCTCTCTCACTGTCCTCTGGTAACTTCTCCAACCGTGAACCCAGGCCTCAACAAGCTGCTCTCTCACTGTCCTCTGGTAATTCTCCAACCGTGACCCCAGGCTGGTCTCTCACTGTCCTCTTGTAACACCTCCAACCGTGACCCCAGCCCTCACCAAGCAGCACTCTCACTGTCCTCTGGTAACTTCTCCAACCATGACCCCAGGCCTCACCAAGCTGCTCTCTCACTGTCTTCTTGTAACACCTCCAACCGTGACCCCAGGCCTCACTAAGCTGCTCTCTCACTGTCCTCCTGTAACACCTCCAACCGTGACCCCAGCCCTCACCAAGCAGCACTCTCATTGGTAATATCTGTAACCATGACCCCAGCCCTCACCAAGAGCACTCTCATTGGTAATATCTCCAACCGTGACCCCGGCCTCACCAAGCTGGTCTCTAATTGGTAATATCTCCAACCGTGACCCCGGCCCTCACCAAGCTGCTCTCTCACTGTCCTCTGGTAACATCTCCAACCGTGACCCCAGCCCTCACCAAGCTGCTCTCTCATTGGTAATATCTCCAACAGTGACCCCAGCCCTCACGAAGCTGCTCTCTCACTGTCCTCTGGTAATACCTCCAACCAGGACCCCAGCCCTCACCAAGCTGCTCTCTCACTTTCCTCTGGTAACATCTCCAACAGTGACCCCAGCCCTCACCAAGCTGTACTCTCACTGTCCTCTGGTAATATCTCAAACCGTGACCCCAGCCCTCACCAAACTGCTCTCTCACTGTCCTCTGGTAATATCTCAAACCGTGACCTCAGCCCTCACCAAGCTGCTCTCTCACTGTTCTCTGGTAATATCTCAAACCGTGACCCCAGCCCTCACCAAGCTGCTCTCTCATTGGTAATACCTCCAACCATGACCCCAGGCCTCACCAAGCTGTACTCTCACTGCCCTCTGGTAACACCTCAAACCAGGACCCCAGCCCTCACCAGGCTGCTCTCTCACTGTCCTCTGGTAATATCTCAGACCGTGACCCCAGCCCTCACCAAGCAGCACTCTCATTGGTAATACCTCCAACCATGACCCCAACCCTCACCAGGCTGCTCTCTCATTGGTAATACCTCCAACCATGACCCCAGCCCTCACCAGGCTGCTCTCTCACTGTCCTCTGGTAATACCTCCAACCATGACCCCAGCCCTCACCAGGCTGCTCTCTCACTGTCCTCTGGTAACTTCTCCAACCATGACCCCAGCCCTCACCAAGCTGCTCTCTCACTGTCCTCTGTTAACTTCTCCAACCATGACCCCAGCCCTCACCAGGCTGCTCTCTCACTGTCCTCTGGTAATACCTCCAAACGTGACCCCAGCCCTCACCAGGCTGCTCTCTCACTGTCCTCTGGTAACTTCTCCAACCATGACCCCAGCCCTCACCAAGCTGCTCTCTCACTGGTAATATCTCCAACCGTGACCCCAGCCCTCACCAGGCTTCTCTCTCACTGTCCTCTGGTAATATCTCCAACCGTGACCCCAGCCCTCACCAGGCTGCTCTCTCACTGTCCTCTGGTAATACCTCCAACCATGACCCCAGCCCTCACCAAGCTGCTGTCTCACTGTCCTCTGGTAATGCTTGGATGTACTGTACCTCAAATACAAGTATTCTACAGTGAAGGGCAGAGTGGTTAGTCACTGAGTTCTCCATGTCACGGTTCTACCAATATGACTTCAGATTTCGACATTTATCCACGTTTCTCCAAACGTTAAAATTTGTTTTCTACACCCTGGGTTGCTACTCCTGTTCAGCATCGTTCCGTTTCTCCAAACGTCAATTTTCCAACTCAAGGGTTAAGGTTTTGGCGTTAGAGTTAAAACATAATAATAAGTATCTAGCACTGGGATTGAACACACAATTTTTGGATCCAAAGTAATGGG
>NW_024609691.1:0-2500 GCF_018296145.1 Oncorhynchus tshawytscha
GAATCAGAACAATATTACACAATGGGGGATATTTAAACAATGTTCTAGAACTGAATGTGTAGAATCAGAACAATATTACACAATGGGGGATATTTAAACAATGTTCTAGAACTGAATAGAATCAGAACAATATTACACAATAGAATCAGAACAATATTACACAATGGGGGATATTTAAACAATGTTCTAGAACTGAATGTGTAGAATCAGAACAATATTACACAATGGGGGATATTTAAACAATGTTCTAGAACTGAATGTGTAGAATCAGAACAATATTACACAATGGGGATATTTAAACAATGTTCTAGAACTGAATGTGTAGAATCAGAACAATATTACACAATGGGGGATATTTAAACAATGTTCTAGAACTGAATGTGTAGAATCAGAACAATATTACACAATGGGGGATATTTAAACAATGCTCTAGAACTGAATGTGTAGAATCAGAACAATATTACACAATGGGGGATATTTAAACAATGCTCTAGAACTGAATGTGTAGAATCAGAACAATATTACACAATGGGGGATATTTAAACAATGCTCTAGAACTGAATGTGTAGAATCAGAACAATATTACACAATGGGGGGTTCTAGATATTTAAACAATGATATTTAAACAATTCTAGAACTGAATGTGTAGAATCAGAACAATATTACACAATGGGGGATATTTAAACAATGTTCTAGAACTGAATGTGTAGAATCAGAACAATATTACACAATGGGGGATATTTAAACAATGCTCTAGAACTGAATGTGTAGAATCAGAACAATATTACACAATGGGGGATATTTAAACAATGCTCTAGAACTGAATGGTAGAATCAGAACAATATTAAACAATGGGGGATATTTAAACAATGCTCTAGAACTGAATGTGTAGAATCAGAACAATATTACACAATGGGGGATATTTAAACAATGCTCTAGAACTGAATGTGTAGAATCAGAACAATATTACACAATGGGGGATATTTAAACAATGCTCTAGAACTGAATTTAAACAATGATATTTAAACAATGCTCTAGAACTGAATGTGTAGAATCAGAACAATATTACACAATGGGGGATATTTAAACAATGTTCTAGAACTGAATGTGTAGAATCAGAACAATATTACACAATGGGGGATATTTAAACAATGTTCTAGAACTGAATGTGTAGAATCAGAACAATATTACACAATGGGGGATATTTAAACAATGCTCTAGAACTGAATGTGTAGAATCAGAACAATATTACTAGAACAATAGAATCAGGGGGATATTTAAACAATGCTCTAGAACTGAATGTGTAGAATCAGAACAATATTACACAATGGGGGATATTTAAACAATGCTCTAGAACTGAATGTGTAGAATCAGAACAATATTACACAATGGGGGATATTTAAACAATGCTCTAGAACTGAATGTGTAGAATCAGAACAATATTACACAATGGGGGATATTTAAACAATGCTCTAGAACTGAATGTGTAGAATCAGAACAATATTACACAATGGGGGATATTTAAACAATGTTCTAGAACTGAATGTGTAGAATCAGAACAATATTACACAATGGGGGGGGATATTTAAACAATGTTCTAGAACTGAATGTGTAGAATCAGAACAATATTACACAATGGGGGATATTTAAACAATGTTCTAGAACTGAATGTGTAGAATCAGAACAATATTACACAATGGGGGATATTTAAACAATGTTCTAGAACTGAATGTGTAGAATCAGAACAATATTACACAATGGGGTTCTAGAATATTTAAACAATGGGGGATATTTAAACAATTTAGAACTGAATGTAGAATCTAGAACTGAATGTGTAGAATCAGAACAATATTACACAATGGGGGATATTTAAACAATGTTCTAGAACTGAATGTGTAGAATCAGAACAATATTACACAATGGGGTATATTTAAAAGATGGGTTTAAACTGTGAATCAGTATCAACGATGTACCAGTGCTGATAATGTCCTTAAATGCCCCAGAGGTGAGTATTGTGTGCAGCAGGATGGGACGTGTTCTGCTTTTTCTGTATCTTTTGGTTGAAGGCGTTCCAACAGTGTTTGTCCTTAAAAAACAAACAATCATTGGCATGTTTTACCCAATTGTCTCTGTATCCCCTTTCCTTAAAACGTCTTAGTAATGCCATTGGATTTAGGGGTTGCCACTGTGCCACACACATTCTCACACAGCCCCTATAGCGACGTTTTATTTATTTATTTAACCTTATTTATCTAGGCAAGTCACTTAAGTACAATTTCTTATTTACAATGACGGCCTACCCCCGGCCAAACCCAAACCGGACGACGCCGGGACAATTGTGCGCCGTCCTATGGGACTCCCAATCACGGCCGGTTGTGATACAGCCTGGAATCGAACCAGGGTCTGTAGTGACGCTACTAGCACTGAGATGCAGTGCCTTAGACTGCTGCGCCACTCAGCCAGCCACAGACCCCCCCTGTTGTGTCCGCTTGAGTGTGTG
>NW_024609691.1:7500-10000 GCF_018296145.1 Oncorhynchus tshawytscha
TCTGCCAACAAATGTTCTATAAGATTGAGGTCAGGGCTTTGTGATGGTCACTCCAATACCTTGACTTTGTTGTCCTTAAGCCATTTTGCCACAACTTTGGAAGTATGCTTGGGGTCATTGTCCATTTGGAAGACCCATTTGCAACCAAGCTTTAACTTCCTGACTGATGTCTTGAGATGTGTCTTCAATATATCCACATAATTTTCCTGCCTCATGACGCCATCTATTTTGTGAAGTGCACCAGTCCCT
The DNA here is from genome assembly GCF_018296145.1 of Oncorhynchus tshawytscha. Classification (NCBI taxonomy): domain Eukaryota; kingdom Metazoa; phylum Chordata; class Actinopteri; order Salmoniformes; family Salmonidae; genus Oncorhynchus; species Oncorhynchus tshawytscha. The sequence continues at coordinate 7,750 of NW_024609691.1, forward strand.
CCTGCAGCAAAGCACCCCCAAAACATGATGCTGCCACCCCCGTGCTTCACGGTTGGGATGGTGTTCTTCGGCTTGCAAGCCTCCCCCTTTTTCCTCCGAACATAACGATGGTCATTATGGCCAAACAGTTCTATTTTTGTTTCATCAGACCAGAGGAAAGAACGATCTTTGTCCCCATGTGCAGTTGCAAACCGTACTCTGGCTTTTGTATGGTGGGTTCTGGAGCAGTGGCTTCTTCCTTGCTGAGCGGCCTTTCAGGTTATGTCGATATAGGACTCATTTTTACTGTGGATGTAGATACTTTTGTACCTGTTTCCTCCAGCATCTTCACAAGGTCCTTTGCTGTTGTTCTGGGATTGATTTGCACTTTTCGCACCAAAGAACGTCCATTTCTAGGAGACAGAACGCGTCTCCTTCCTGAGCGGTATGACAACTGCGTGGTCCCATGGTGTTTATACTTGTGTACTATTGTTTGTACAGATGAATGTGGAACCTTCAGGCATTTGGAAATTGCTCCCAAGATTGAACCAGACTTGTGGAGGTCTACAATTTATTTTCTGAGGTCTTGGCTGATTTCTTTTGATTTTCCCATGATGTCAAACAAAGAGGCACTGAGTTTGAAGGTAGGCCTTGAAATACATCCACAGGTACACCTCCAATTGACTGAAATTATGTAAATTAGCCTATCAGAAGTTTCTAAAGCCATGACATCATTTTCTGCAATTTTCCAAGCTGTTTAAAGGCACAGTCAACATAGTGCATGTACACTTCTGACCCACTGGAATTGTGATACAGTGAATTATAAGTGAAATAATCTGTCTGTAAACAATTGTTGGAAAAAATGACTTGTGTCATGCACAAAGTAGATGTCTTAACCAACTTGCCAAAGCTATAGTTTGTTAACAAGAAATTTGCTGTTATAAAGACAACAACAACACTATAATGATGCTATAAAGACAACAACACTATAATGCTGCTATAAAGACAACAACAACAACAACACTATAATGCTGCTATAAAGACAACAACAACAACAACACTATAATGCTGCTATAAAGACAACAACAACAACAACACTATAATGCTGCTATAAAGACAACAACAACAACACTATAATGCTGCTATAAAGACAACAACAACACTATAATGCTGCTATAAAGACAACAACAACAACAACACTATAATGCTGCTATAAAGACAACAACAACACTATAATGCTGCTATAAAGACAACAACAACACTATAATGCTGATATAAAGACAACAACAACACTATAATGCTGCTATAAAGACAACAACACTATAATGCTGCTATAAAGACAACAACAACACTATAATGCTGCTATAAAGACAACAACACTATAGTGCTGCTATAAAGACAACAACAACACTATAATGCTGCTATAAAGACAACAACAACACTATAATGCTGCTATAAAGACAACAACAACACTATAATGCTGCTATAAAGACAACAACACTATAATGCTGCTATAAAGACAACAACAACACTATAATGCTGCTATAAAGACAACAACACTATAATGCTGCTATAAAGACAACAACACTATAGTGCTGCTATAAAGACAACAACAACACTATAATGCTGCTATAAAGACAACAACAACACTATAATGCTGCTATAAAGACAACAACAACAACAACACTATAATGCTGCTATAAAGACAACAACAACACTATAATGCTGCTATAAAGACAACAACAACACTATAATGCTGCTATAAAGACAACAACAACAACACTATAATGCTGCTATAAAGACAACAACACTATAATGCTGCTATAAAGACAACAACAACAACAACACTATAATGCTGCTATAAAGACAACAACAACAACAACACTATAATGCTGCTATAAAGACAACAACAACAACAACTATAATGCTGCTATAAGGACAACAACAACAACAACACTATAATGCTGCTATAAAGACAACAACAACACTATAATGCTGCTATAAAGACAACAACAACAACAACACTATAATGCTGCTATAAGGACAACAACAACAGCAACACTATAATGCTGCTATAAAGACAACAACAAGAACACTATAATGCTGCTATAAAGACAACAACACTATAATGCTGCTATAAAGACAACAACAACACTATAATGCTGCTATAAAGACAACAACAACAACAACACTATAATGCTGCTATAAAGACAACAACAACAACAACACTATAATGCTGCTATAAAGACAACAACACTATAATGCTGCTATA
>NW_024609691.1:12500-22500 GCF_018296145.1 Oncorhynchus tshawytscha
TGGTTGGTGACAGAAGCACCAGATCATCAGCAAACAGTAGACATTTGACTTCAGATTCTAGTAGTGTGAGGCCCGAGGCTGCAGACTGTTCTAGTGCCCTCGCTAATTCGTTGATATGCACTGCTCAAAAAAATAAAGGGAACACTAAAATAACACATCCTAGATCTGAATGAATGAAATATTCTTATTAAATACTTTTTTCTTTACATAGTTGAATGTGCTGACAACAAAATCACACAAAAATGATCAATGGAAACCAAATTTATCAACCCATGGAGGTCTGGATTTGGAGTCACACTCAAAATTAAAGTGGAAAACCACACTACAGGCTGATCCAACTTTGATGTAATGTCCTTAAAACAAGTCAAAATGAGGCTCAGTAGTGTGTGTGGCCTCCACGTGCCTGTGTGACCTCCCTACAACGCCTGGGCATGCTCCTGATGAGGTGACCTGGAGTAAAGCATCCGCCAACTCCTGGACAGTCTGTGGTGCAAGCATAGGAACTGAGAAGTGGTCTGTGGTCACCACCTGCAGGACCACTCCTTTATTGGGGGTGTCTTGCTAATTGCCTATAATTTCCACCTGTTGTCTATTCCATTTGCACAACAGCATGTGAAATTTATTGTCAATCAGTGTTGCTTCCTAAGTGGACAGTTTGATTTCACAGAAGTGTGATTGACTTGGAGTTACATTGTGTTGTTTAAGTGTTCCCTTTATTTTTTTGAGCGGTGTATATGTTGAAGAGGGTGGGGCTTAAGCTGCATCCCTGTCTCACCCCACAGCCCTGTGGGAAGAAATGTGTTTTTTATTCCAATTTTAACGGCACATGTTGTTTGTGCACATAGATTTTATAATGTTGTATGTTTTCCCACCCATCACCGCTTTCCATCAGTTTGCCAAATTGAGTCAAATGCTTTTTTGAAATCAACAAAAGCATGAGAAGACTTATATTTTATATTGTTTGTTTGTCAATTGGGGTGTGCAGGATGAATACGTGGTCTGTCGTATGGTCATTTGGTAAAAAGCCAATTTGACATTTTCTCAGTACGTTGTTTTCATTGAGGAAATGTATGAGTCTGCTGTTATGATAATGCAGAGGATTTTCACCAAGGTTGCTGTCGACGCATATCCCACGGTAGTTATTGGGGTCAAATTTGTCTCCACTTTTGTGGATTGAGGTGATCAGTCAGTCCTGGGTTCCAAATATTTGGACATGATGCCAGAGCTGAGGAGGATGTAAAAATATATATATATTGTTCTCCATGCTCTCCTCTCCCTCTCATCTCTCTCCCACCTCTCTCTCCTCTCCTCCCACTCTCATCACTATGGGGCTAGTTATGTGTCTGGGAACCTGCTGTGGAGATTTCCATATGGCTCTTAATCACATGTGGACCATTACTTAGAAAGAAACAGACCAGGAATTAACAGTATGGAAGCCGTGTGTTCCCTGAACATTCTATAATATCTTACTACTCCTAATGGAATGAATTAATTCCTGTTTCCTTCTCCGAACTGTCCTGGAGAGACGGACTTCTGTTTAATATACCGACATGTTTCTCTCCCGCTCCCTCTTCCTCCCTTTCCCTCTCCCTCTTCCTCCCTCTCCCTCTCCCTCTTCCTCCCTCTCCCTCTTCCTCCCTCTCCCGCTCCCTCTCTCAATTAAATTCAAGGGCTTTATTGGTATGGGAAACACATGTTAACATTTCCAAAGCAAGTGAAGTAGATAACAAACAAAAGTGAAATAAACAATAAAAATGAACAGTAGACATTACACTCACAGAAGTTCCAAAAGAATAAAGACATTTCAAATGTCAAATTATGTCTATATACAGCAGATACAGTTGAAGTCAGAAGTTTACATACACTTAGGTTAGAGTCATTAAAACTCATTTTCAACTACTCCACACATGTTTTGTTAACAATAGTTTTGGCAAGTCAGTTAGGACATCTACTTTACGCATGACACAAGTCATTTTTCCAACAATTGATTAAAGACAGATTATTTAACTTATAATTCAATGTATTACAATTCCAGTGGGTCAGACGTTTACATGCACTAAGCTGACTGTGCCTTTAAACAGCTTGGAAAATTCCCGAACATTATGTCATGGCTTTAGAAGCTTCTGATAGGCTAATTGATACAATTTGAGTCAATTGGAGGTGTACCTGTGGATGTATTTCAAGGCCTACCTTCAAACTCAGTGCCTCTTTGCTTGAAATCATGGGAAAATCAAAGAAATCAGCCTAGACCCTAGAAAGAAATTGTAGACCTCCACAAGTCTGGTTCATCCTTGGGAGTAATTTACAAATGCCTGAAGGTACCACGTTCATCTGTACAAACAATAGTATGCAAGTATAAACACCATGGGACCACGCAGCCGTCATACGCGTTCTGTCTCCTAGAGATGAACGTACCTCGGTGTGAAAAGTGCAATTCAGAGGAGAGAGGGGGAAAGGAGTGGGGGGAGGGGAGAGAGAGAGAGAGAGAGTTGGAAAGGAGTGGAGAGGAGGAGAGAGAGGGGAGGAGAGGAGAGAGGTGGAAGGGAGTGGAGGGGAGGAGAGGAGAGAGGGGAAGGGAGTGGAGGGGAGGAGAGGAGTGGAGGGGAGAAGGGAGAGAGGAGGGGAAAGGAGGAGGGGAGGAGAGGAGAGGAGAGAGGGGGAAGGGAGGGGAGGAGGAAAGGAGAGGGGAGGAGAGGAGAGAGGAGTAAGGGAGTGAGTGGAGGGGAGGAGAGGAGAGAGAGGGGAGTGGAGGAGAGATGTGTAAGGGAGTGGAGGAGGAAAGGAGAGGGGAGGAGAGGAGAGGGTAGGGTAGGAGAGGGGAGGAGGGCCAAACACAGCTCTGCCAGCCGCCATTGAGAAATCAATGATGTGCCCATCAAAAACGGATTGTCATGTTCAAGTTGTTGCAATTTATTTTGTGAGAGCTACTTAGGTTCATGAATAGAATCAATATGAACAGCTGTTGTAGCTGTAGAGAGAGAGAGACAGAGACAGAGAGAGACAGAGAAATTATGCCCATTTTTTGTCCGACCTTGTATACTGTATTTATTGATTCAACTGATGCTGATGTAATTGTGTTTTCTGAAACCTGGCTCAGAAAGTCTGTTCTTCATAAGGATATTTGTATAAGTGGTTCCAATGTGTATAACTGATGGAGTTTAGAAAGGTGGGGGTGTGGCTACATATGTAAAGACTAGATTCCCTGTAAATGTGGCAAAGTCTGGAACTATTTGGAAATAGAGGGTCTCTCTGTGATTGGCTGTTATAGACCCTCCTCTGCATCTGTGATTGGCTGTTATATACCGCCCCATCTGTTATCTGCATCTGTGATTGGCTGTTATAGACCCCCCTCTAATCTCTGCATCTGTGATTGGCTGTTATAGACCCCCCCTCTGCATCTGTGATTGGCTGTTATAGACCCCCTCTGCTCTCTGCATCTGTGATTGGCTGTTATAGACCCTCCTCTGCATCTGTGATTGGCTGTTATAGACCCCCCTCTGCGTCTGTGATTGGCTGTTATAGACCCCCTTCTGCTCTCTGCATCTGTGATTGGCTGTTATAGACCCTCCTCTGCATCTGTGATTGGCTGTTATAGACCCCCCTCTGCTCTCGGTGATGCATTTTCTTCTGTGATGAAGTTCATCTCTAAATGATCTTGACTGGTGATCTCCACTGGTGTTGGTTAAAGCCGTGTGTCTGATGATTTAAAACATGTTTTGTAATTCTATGAATCTTAACCCAGTTGATCTCCCCGGTACATCTCCCCGGTACATCTCCCCGGTACATCTCTCTGATACATCTCCCCGGTACATCTCTCTGATACATCTCCCCGGTACATCTCTCTGATACATCTCTCTGATACATCTCCCTGATACATCTCTCTGATACATCTCCCTGGTACATCTCCCTGGTACATCTCTCTGATACATCTCTCTGATACATCTCCCTGATACATCTCTCTGATACATCTCTCTGATACATCTCCCTGATACATCTCTCTGATACATCTCCCTGGTACATCTCTCTGATACATCTCTCTGATACATCTCCCTGATACATCTCTCTGATACATCTCCCTGGTACATCTCTCTGATACATACATCTCCCTGATACATCTCTGATACATCATCTCTCTGATACATCTCTCTGATACATCTCCCTGATACATCTCTCTGATACATCTCCCTGGTACATCTCTCTGATACATCTCTCCCTGATACATCTGATACATCTCTCTGGTACATCTCCCCGGTACATCTCCCCGGTACATCTCCCCGGTACATCTCTCTGATACATCTCCCCGGTACATCTCTCTGATACATCTCCCTGGTACATCACTCTGATACATCTCTCTGGTACATCACTCTGATACATCTCTCTGATACATCTCCCTGGTACATCTCTCTGATACATCTCCCTGGTACATCTCTCTGATACATCTCCCTGGTACATCTCTCTGATACATCTCCCTGGTACATCTCTCTGGTACATCTCTCTGATACATCACTCTGATACATCACTCTGATACATCTCTCTGATACATCTCTCTGATACATCTCTCTGATACATCTCTCTGATACATCTCCCCAGTACATCACTCTGATACATCTCCCCAGTACATCTCTCTGATACATCTCCCCAGTACATCACTCTGATACATCTCCCCGGTACATCTCTCTGATACATCTCCCCAGTACATCTCTCCAGTATATCTCTCTGTTACATCTCTCTGATACATCTCTCTGATACATCTCCCCAGTACATCACTCTGATACATCTCCCCAGTACATCACTCTGATACATCTCCCCAGTACATCTCTCTGATACATCTCCCCAGTACATCACTCTGATACATCTCCCCGGTACATCTCTCTGATACATCTCCCCAGTACATCTCTCCAGTATATCTCTCTGTTACATCTCTCTGATACATCTCTCTGATACATCTCCCCAGTACATTACTCTGATACATCTCCCCAGTACATCTCTCTGATACATCTCCCCAGTACATCTCTCCAGTACATCTCTCTGTTACATCTCTCTGATACATCTCTCTGATACATCTCCCCGGTATATCTGCCCGGTACATCTCCCCGGTACATCTCTCTGGTACATCTCCCCGGTACATCTCTCTGGTACATCTCTCTGATACATCTCTCTGGTACATCTCTCTGATACATCTCCCTGGTACAGCTCTCTGGTACATCTCTCTGGTACATCTCTCTGATACATCTCCCTGGTACATCTCCCCGGTACATCTCTCTGGTACATCTCTCTGGTACATCTCCCTGGTACATCTCTCTGATACATCTCTCTGGTACATCTCTCTGATACATCTCCCTGGTACATCTCCCCGGTACATCTCTCTGGTACATCTCTCTGGTACATCTCCCTGGTATATCTCTTTACTCATTCAAGGGTTTTTTACTATTTTCTACTGTTACGTCTATTGGAAGAGGGAACACAACACCCTGCTACACTCTACTCCCCGTGGAGGTAAAGAGGTATGTGACTGTAGGTGGAGGTATAGAGGTATGTGACTGCAGGTAGAGGTATAGAGGTATGTGACTGCAGGTAGAGGTATAGAGGTATGTGACTGCAGGTAGAGGTATAGAGGTATGTGACTGTAGGTAGAGGTATAGAGGTATGTGACTGTAGGTGGAGGTATAGAGGTATGTGACTGTAGGTGGAGGTAAAGAGGTCTGTGACTGTAGGTGGAGGTATATAGGTATGTGACTGTAGGTGGAGGTAAAGAGGTCTGTGACTGTAGGTGAAGGTAAAGAGGTCTGTGACTGTAGCTTGAGGTATAGAGGTATGTGAATGTAGGTGGAGGTATAGAGGTATGTGACTGCAGGTAGAGGTATAGAGGTCTGTGACTGTAGGTGGAGGTATAGAGGTATGTGACTGCAGGTGGAGGTATAGAGGTATGTGACTGCAGGTAGAGGTATAGGACTGCAGGTAGAGGTATAGAGGTATGTAGGTGGAGGTATAGAGGTATGGGACTGTAGGTGGAGGTATAGAGGTATGTGACTGTAGGTAGAGGTATGTGACTGTAGGTGGAGGTATAGAGGTATGTGACTGTAGGTGGAGGTAAAGGGGTATGAGGTATGTGACTGTAGGTGGAGGTATAGAGGTATGTGACTGTAGGTAGAGGTATAGAGGTATGTGACTGTAGGTAGAGGTATAGAGGTATGTGACTGTAGGTGGAGGTATGTGACTGTAGGTGGAGGTATAGAGGTATGTAACTGTAGGTAGAGGTATAGAGGTATGTAACTGTAGGTAGAGGTATGGGACAGTAGGTGGAGGTATGTGACTGTAGGTGGAGGTATAGAGGTATGTGACTGTAGGTAGAGGTATGTGACTGTAGGTGGAGGTATGTGACTGTAGGTGGAGGTATGTGACTGTAGGTGGAGGTATAGAGGTATGTGACTGTAGGTGGAGGTATATAGATATGTGACTGTAGGTGGAGGTATATAGGTATGTGACTGTAGGTGGAGGTATAGAGGTATGGGACTGTAGGTGGACGTATGTGACTGTAGGTGGAGGTAAAGAGGTATGTGACTGTAGGTAGAGGTATAGAGGTATGTGACTGTAGATAGAGGTATGTGACTGTAGGTGGAGGTATGTGACTGTAGGTGGAGGTATAGAGGTATGTGACTGTAGGTGGAGGTATATAGGTATGTGACTGTAGGTGGAGGTATAGAGGTATGTAACTGTAGGTAGAGGTATGGGACAGTAGGTGGAGGTATGTGACTGTAGGTGGAGGTATGTGACTGTAGGTGGAGGTATAGAGGTATGTAACTGTAGGTAGAGGTATGGGACAGTAGGTGGAGGTAAAGAGGTGTGTGACTGTAGGTAGAGGTATAGAGGTATGTGACTGTAGTTAGAGGTATGTGACTGTAGGTGGAGGTATATAGGTATGTGACTGTAGGTGGAGGTATAGAGGTATGTAACTGTAGATAGAGGTATGTGACTGTAGGTAGAGGTATGTGACTGTAGGTGGAGGTATAGAGGTATGCGACTGTAGGTGGAGGTATAGAGGTATGTAACTGTAGGTAGAGGTATGGGACAGTAGGTGGAGGTAAAGAGGTATGGGACTGTAGGTGGAGGTATGTGACTGTAGTTGTAGGTAAAGAGGTATGCGACTGTAGGTGGAGGTATAGAGGTATGTGACTGTAGGTGGAGGCATAGAGGTATGTGACTGTAGGTGGAGGTAAAGAGGTATGGGACTGTAGGTGGAGGTAAAGAGGTATGGGACTGTAGGTGGAGGTATGTGACTGTAGGTAGAGGTATGTGACTTTAGGTGGAGGTAAAGAGGTTTGTGACTGTAGGTGGAGGTATAGAGGTATGTGACTGTAGGTAGAGGTATGTGACTGTAGGTGGAGGTATGTGACTGTAGGTGGAGGTATAGAGGTATGTGACTGTAGGTGGAGGTATAGAGGTATGTGACTGTAGGTGGAGGTATAGAGGTATGTGACTGTAGGTGGAGGTATAGAGGTATGTGACTGTAGGTGGAGGTATAGAGGTATGTGACTGTAGGTGGAGGTATGTGACTGTAGGTGGAGGTATGTGACTGTAGATAGAGGTATGTGACTGTAGGTGGAGGTATAGAGGTATGTGACTGTAGGTGGAGGTAAAGAGGTATGTGACTGTTGGTGGAGGTATGGGACTGTAGGTGGAGGTAAAGAGGTATGTGACTGTAGGTGGAGGTAAAGAGGTATGTGACTGTAGGTGGAGGTATAGAGGTATGTGACTGTAGGTGGAGGTATGTGACTGTAGGTGGAGGTAAAGAGGAATGTGACTGTAGGTGGAGGTAAAGAGGTGTGTGACTGTAGGTGGAGGTATGTGACTGTAGGTGGAGGTAAAGAGGTATGTGACTGTAGGTGGAGGTATGTGACTGTAGGTGGAGGTATGTGACTGTAGGTGGAGGTAAAGAGGTATGTGATTGTAGGTGGAGGTATGTGACTGTAGGTGGAGGTAAAGAGGTATGTGATTGTAGGTGGAGGTATGTGACTAGGTGGAGGTAAAGAGGTATGTGACTGTAGGTGGAGGTAAAGAGGTATGTGATTGTAGGTGGAGGTATGTGACTAGGTGGAGGTATGTGACTGTAGGTGGAGGTAAAGAGGTATGTGATTGTAGGTGGAGGTATGTGACTGTAGGTGGAGGTAAAGAGGTATGTGATTGTAGGTGGAGTTATGGGACTGTAGGTGGAGGTATAGAGGTATGTGATTGTAGGTGGAGGTATGGGACTGTAGATGGAGGTAAAGAGGTTTGTGACTGTAGGTGGAGGTAAAGAGTTATGTGACTGTAGGTGGAGGTATGGAGGTATGTGACTGTAGGTGGAGGTAAAGAGGTATGTGACTGTAGGTGGAGGTATGTGACTGTGGGTGGAGGTAAAGAGGTATGTGACTGTAGGTAGAGGTATAGAGGTGTGTGACTGTAGGTGGAGGTATGTGACTGTAGGTGGAGGTATGTGACTGTAGGTGGAGGTATGTGACATTAGGTGGAGGTAAAGTGGTATGTGACTGTAGGTGGAGGTATGTGACTGTAGGTGGAGGTAAAGAGGTATGTGATTGTAGGTGGAGGTATGTGACTGTAGGTGGAGGTAAAGAGGTATGTGATTGTAGGTGGAGGTATGTGACTAGGTGGAGGTAAAGAGGTATGTGACTGTAGGTGGAGGTAAAGAGGTATGTGACTGTAGGTGGAGGTATGTGACTGTAGGTGGAGGTATGTGACTGTAGGTGGAGGTATGTGACTGTAGGTGGAGGTAAAGAGGTATGTGATTGTAGGTGGAGGTATGTGACTGTAGGTGGAGGTAAAGAGGTATGTGATTGTAGGTGGAGTTATGGGACTGTAGGTGGAGGTATAGAGGTATGTGATTGTAGGTGGAGGTATGGGACTGTAGGTGGAGTTAAAGAGGTTTGTGACTGTAGGTGGAGGTAAAGAGGTATGTGACTGTAGGTGGAGGTAAGGAGGTATGTGACTGTAGGTGGCGGTATGTGACTGTAGGTGTGGGTATGGATGACAGAGTCAGAGAACCTTTTACAGGGAATTTATTTCCTGAACATGGAATTTTGGGTTAAAGGTGCTGGACGGAACCAAAGCACAGAAAGTTAAAGAGTTCCCTCCCCTACCTTACCTTCTCACTACTTACCCAACTGGCACACTCACCAAAACACAGGGGATGGTCCACCCAGGTCTTACCTAGTATGCATAGACATTGTACATACTACAGGTATATGTATGCCCGCAGCCCTCTTGCCTAAGCACTCCCAAGGTACCTTCCCCGTCGGGAACAAATGAAACAGAATAATACAAACTTAAAGTGAACAATTTCACTAATCAAAAACACAGACCTATGACATACACACACGCCAGCAGGACAAAAATTCATTGAAAAAATAAAAATCCTTTCCTGTGGCGGTCTTCATGAGAGGCAGTTTCATCGCAGCTCTTGATGTTTTTTTGCGACTGCACTTGAAGACATTTTCAGTGTAGACTGGCCTTCATGTCTTAAAGTAATGATGGACTGTCATTTCTCTTTGCTTATTTGAGCTGTTGTTGCCATAATATGGACTTGGTCTTTTACCAAATAGTGCTAGGCCTACTTTGTCACAACACAACTGATTGGCTCAAACACATTCAGAAGGAAATAAATTCCACAAATTCACTTTTAACAAGGCACACCTGTAAATTGAAATGCATTCCAGGTGAGGACCTCATGAAGCTGGTTGAGAGAATGCCAAGAGTGTGCAAAGCTGTCAGTGTAGTGTACATCTCTCTAATACATCTCCCAGTTGAAATACAGAGAGAGAGAGATAATGGAGTCAGTAAATGACAAGGTGTTCATTTTAATAAAATAGGAAAAGACAGATTGCTGTTGTCAGGGGATGATCTTTATCCTCGTTTCTACCAGTCTGACTTTTTCTTCTGAAAATGATGACAGAGTTACTTACCACTCTACTTCACTGTGCAGGGAAAGGTAGCAACCACTCCACAA
>NW_024609691.1:27500-157500 GCF_018296145.1 Oncorhynchus tshawytscha
GGTCTAGGTGAATGTCTAGGTGACGGCCTAGGTGACGGCCCTAGGTGACGGCCTAGGTCTAGGTGACGGCCTAGGTGACGGTCTAGGTGACGGCCTAGGTGACAGCCTAGGTGACGGCCTAGGCCTAGGTGACGGCCTAGGTGACGGCCTAGTTGCCTAGGCCTAGGTGACGGCCTAGGTGACGGCCTAGGTGAGGCCGGAGGTCTAGGTGAGGAAAGGCCTAAAGGTGAAAGGACAACAGGTGACGGAGGAAAGGAAAGATAAGGACAACGGCCTAGGTGACGGCCAGGAAAGGAGAGGAAGGTGAAACGGAGGAGGTGACGGAGGTGACGGAAAGGGGAGAGGTAAGGAAAGGTGACGGACAACAGGAAAGGAGGTGAGGAAAGGGAACGTAAAGGAAGGTGACGGCCTAGGTAGGGAAAGGACAACCTAGGTGAGAGGTAAGGAAAGGAAAGGAGGGAAAGGAAAGGTGAGGACCAGGAAAGGAGACGGCCTAAGGAAAGGAAAAGGAAAGGAGAGGAAAGGAAGGTGACAACAGGAAAGGTTAAAGGGAAAGGGAGGAACAAGAGATGCTTACCTTGTCAGGAAAGGACAACAGGAAAGGAGAGGAACTGGAAAGGAGGTAAGGAAAGGACAACAGGAAAGGGAAAAGTAGCCTAGAAGGAGAGGAAAGGAAAGGACAACAGGAAAGGAGGAAGGAAAGGAACAGGAAAGGAGAGGTAAGGAAAAGGACAACAGGAAAGGAGAGGAAAGGAAAGGACAACAGGAAAGGAGAGGAAAGGAAAGTAGAGGAAAGGAGAAGTAAGGAAAGGACAACAGGAAAGGAGAGGAAAGGAAAGGAAAGGAAAGGAGAGGTAAGGAAAGGACAACAGGAAAGGAGAGGAAAAGAAAGTAAAGGAAAGGAGAAGTAAGGAAAGGACAACAGGAAAGGAGAGGAAAGCAAAGGAAAGGAAAGGAGAGGTAAGGAAAGGAAAGGACAACAGGAAAGGAGAGGAAAGGAAAGGAGAGGAAAAGAAAGGAAAGGACAACAGGAAAGGAGAGGAAAGGAAAGGAAAGGAAAACAGGAAAGGAAAAGTAGAGGAAAGGAAGGTAAGGAAAGGAAAGGAAAGGAGGAAGGAAGGAAAGAAAGGAAAGGACAACAGGAAAGGAGAGGAAAGGAAAGGACAAAGGAAAGGAAAGGAAAGGAAAGGAAAGGAAAGGAAAGGAGAGGTAAGGAAAGGACAACAGGAAAAGGAAAGGACAACAGGAAAGGAGAGGAAAGGAAAGGAAAGGAAAGGAGAGGTAAGGAAAGGAAAGGACAACAGGAAAGGAGAGGAAAGGAAAGGAAAGGAAAGGAAAGTAAGAGGAAAGGAAAGGAAAGGACAACAGGAAAGGACAAGAGGAAAGGAAAGAAAGGAAAGGACAACAGGAAAGGAGAGGAAAGAAAAGAAAGAAAGGACAACAGGAAAGGAGAGGAAAGGAAAGAGGAAAGGAAAGGACAACAGGAAAGGAGAGGAAAGTAAAGATAAGGACAAAGGAAAGGAGAGGAAAGGAAAGGAAAGGACAACAGGAAAGGAGAGGAAAGTACAAAGGAAAGGAAAGGAGAGGTAAGGAAAGGAAAGGACAACAGGAAAGGAGAGGAAAGGCAAGGAAAGGAGAGGAAAAGAAAGGAAAGGACAACAGGAAAGGAGAGGAAAGGAAAGGAAAGGAAAGGAAAGGAGAGGGAAAAAGGACAACAGGAAAGGAGAGGAAAGGAAAGGAAAGGAAAGGAGAGGAAAGGAAAGGAAAGGACAACAGGAAAGGAGAGGAAAGAAAGGAAAGGAAAGGAAAGGAGGAAAGGGAAAGGACAACAGGAAAGGAGAGGAAAGGAAAGGAAAGGAAAGGGAGGAAAGGAAAGGAGAGGAAAAGAAAGAAAGGACAACAGGAAAGGAGAGGAAAGGAAAGGAAAGGACAAGAGGAAAGGAGAGGAAAGGAAAGGAAAGGAAAGGAGAGGAAAGGAAAGGAAAGGAAAGGAAAGAGAGGAAAGGAAAGGAAAGGACAACAGGAAAGGAGAGGAAAGGAAAAGAAAGGAAAGTAAAGATAAGGAAAGGAAAAAAGGAAAGGAGAGGAAAGAAAGATAAGGAAAGTAAAGATAAGGAAAGGAAAGGAAAGGAAAGGAGAGGAAAGGAAAGATAAGGAAAGGACAAAGGAAAGGAGAGGAAAGGAAAGGAAAGGAAAGGAAAGGAAAGGAAAACAGGAAAGGAGAGGAAAGGAAAGGAGAGGAAAGGAGATGAAAGGAGAGGAAAGGAAAGGAGAGGAAAGGAAAGGACAACAGGAAAGGAGAGGAAAGGAAAGTAAAGGTAAGGAAAGGACAACAGGAAAGGAGAGGAAAGGAAAGGAGAGGAAAGGACAAGGGAAAAAATTGGACAAAAAAAATTGGACAAAATTGTTTTTTTCTTCTAATTCTTTGTGGATCTGTGTAATCTGAGGGAAATATGTCTCTCTAATATGGTCATACATTGGGCAGGAGGTTAGGAAGTGCAGCTCAGTTTCCACCTCATTGTGTGGGCAGTGAGCACATAGCCTGTCTTCTTTTGAGAGTCTGTCTTCTCTTGAGAGCCATGTCTGCCTACGGTGGCCTTTCTCAATAGCAAGGCTATGCTCACTGAGTCTGTACATAGTCAAAGCTTTCCTTAAGTTTGGGTCAGTCACAGTAGTCAGGTATTCTGCCACTGTGTACTTTCTGTTTAGGGCCAAATAGCATTTTAGTTTGCTCTGTTTTTTTGTTAATTCTTTCCAATGTTGCAAGTAATTATCTTTTTGTTTTCTCATGATTTGGTTGGGTCTAATTGTGTTGCTGTCCTGGGGCTCTGTAGGGAGTGTTTGTGTTTGTGAACAGAGCCCCAGGACCAGCTTGCTTAGGGGACTCTTCTCCATGTTCATCTCTCTGTAGGTGATGGCTTTGTTATGGAAGGTTTGGGAATCTCTTCCTTTTAGGTGGTTGTAGAATTTGACGTCCCTTTTCTGGATTTTGATCATTAGTGGGTATCGGCCTAATTCTGCTCAGCATTATTTGGTGTTTTACATTGTACACAGAATATATTTTTGCAGAATTCTGTATGCAGAGTCTCAATTTGGTGTTTGTCCACTTTTGTGAATTCCTGGTTGTTGAGCGGACCCCAGACCTCACAACAGTAATGGACAAAGGGTTCTATATCTGATTCAAGTATGTTTAGCCAGATCCTAATTAGTATGTTGAATTTTATGTTCCTTTTGATGGCCCTTCTTGCCTTGTCTCTCAGTTCATTCACAGCTTTGTGGAAGTAAACTGTGGCGCTGATGTTTAGGTCTGTATAGTTTTTTTGTGTGCTCTAGGGCAACGGTACATTGCCAAAATAAACAGGGCAAAGGTGTCTAGATGGAATTTCTATTTGTGGTCTTGGCAACTCAATCTTTTTGGAACACCATTATTTTGGTCTTGCTGAGATTTACTGTCAGGGTCCAGGTCTGAAGACCCAGATCATCAGCAAACAGTAGACATTTATCTTCCGATTCTAGTGGGGTGAGGCCGGGTGCTGCAGACTGTTCAAAAGCCCTCGCCAATTCGTTGATATTTATGTTGAAGAGGGTTGGGCTTAAGGTGCATCCCTGTCTTACCCCACGGCCCTGTGAAAATAAATGCTTTTTTGTTGTCTCTATGTTTTTGGTTTCTCGATTTCTTTCTTAGGTTTTTCCATTCTTCATCAAACCATTTGTCATTGTTGTGAATTTTCTAAGGTTTTCATCTTGACATTTTTAGATTTGATAGGGAGGCTGAGAGGTCAAATATACTGTTTGTTTTCTACTGCCAAGTTTACGCCTTCACTATTACAGGCGTATAGCATTTCTATAGCATTTCTTAATATTATTCAGTTCCTTTGGCTTTGATGCCTCATGATTGAGTACTGCTCTGTTCAAGTAGACTGTGATTTTGCTGTGATCTGAAAGCAGTGTCAGTGGGCTGACTGTGAATGCTCTGAGAGACTCTGGGTCAGTGATAAAGTAGTCTACAGTACTACTGCCAAGAGATGAGCTATAGGTGTACCTACCATAGGAGTCCTCTCGAAGCCTACCATTGACTATGTACATACCCAGCATGCAACAGAGCTGCAGGAGTTGTGACCGATTTGTGTGGGTTATGTTATCGTAGTTGAGCCTAGGGGGGCATATGGGGTAGGGAATGCTGTCACCTCCAGGTAGGTGTTTGTCCCCCTGTGTGCTGAGGGTGTCAGGTTCATGTCTGGTTCTGGCTTTTAGGTCGCCACAGACTAGTACATGTCCCTGGGCCTGTAAATGATTGATTTCCCCTCCAGGATGGAGAAGCTGTCTTCATTAAAGTATGGAGATTCTAGTGGGGGATATAGGTAGCACACAGAAGGACATTTTTCTCTGTTGAGATAATTTCCTTTTGAATTTCTTGCCAAATGTAAAATTTTCCTGTTTAGATTAATTTAATAGAGTGAGTTAGGTCAAGGAAGAAGCCACTGCTCCAAAACCGCCATAAAAAAACAGACCACGGTTTGCAACTGCACATGGGGACAAAGATCGTACTTTTTGGAGAAATGTCCTCTGGTCTGATGAAACAAAAATAGAACTGTTTGGACATAATGACCATCATTATGTCTGGAGGAAAAAGGGGGACGCTTGCAAGCCGAAGAACACCATCCCAACCGTGAAGCACAGGGGTGGCAGCATCATGTTGTAGGGGTGCTCTGCTGCAGGAGGGACTGGTGCACTTCACAAAATAGATGGCATCGTGAGGCAGGAAAATGATGTAAATATATTGAAGCAACATCTCAAGACATCAGTTAAAGTTAAAGTTTGGTCGCAAATGGGTCTTCCAAATGGACAATGACCCCAAGCATACTTCCAAAGTTGTGGCAAAATGGCTTAAGGACAACGAAGTCAAGGTATTGGAGTGACCATCACAAAGCCCTGACCTCAATCCTATAGAACATTTGTGGGCAGAACTGAAAAAGCGTGTGTGAGCAAGGAGGCCTACAAACCTGATTCAGTTACACCAGCTCTGTCAGGAGGAATGGGCCAAAATTCACCCAACTTATTGTGGGAAGCTTGTGGAAGGCGATCCGAAACGTTTGACCCAAGTTAAACAATTTAAAGGCAATGCTACCAAATACCAAATTGAGCGTATGTGATGAAAGAAATGTGATGAAAGAAATAAAAGCTGTAATAAATCATTCTCTCTACTATTATTCTGACATTTCACATTCTTAAAATATAGTTGTGATCCTAACTGACCTAAGACAGGGATTTTTTTTCTACGATTAAATGTCAGGAATTGTGAAAAACTGAGTTTAAATGTATTTGGCTCAGGTGTATGTAAACTTCCGACTCCAACTGTATGTGGCCTATAGAGCAACCCAGTGGGTGACATCACAGCTCTGGAAGGTTGAAGAATGACAGTTTCTTATTCAGTTTGGAAAGACCCAAAGACAGGTTGGTATCTTTGGGGGTTCCCGATGAGTTACAAACAGCATTGAATTGTTTATTCTCGCTCTCTCTCTCTCTCTCTCTCTCTAGGCTTTAGACTAGAATGAACACGTTGTAATGTTCTCTCAGGATTTAATCTGAGTTAATCCTTTTATGTTGTGGCTTTTCCTTATAAAGGGAAACTCATCTTTGCTTATTGTTGATTGAAACGCACATCTACACTGTGGCTGTATGTAGGCCTGTAGTGAATAGATGAATCAATAATGAATAGATTAATCTATAGTGAATAGATGAATGAATGGATCTTCAATGAATAAATGAATCAATAATGAATAAATAATGAATATGTGAATCTATAATGAATAGATGAATCAATGCTGAACAGATGAATCTATAATGAATAGATTAATCAATAGTGAATAGATGAATATATCATGAATAGATGAATCAATAATGAATAGAGAAATCAAAAATGAATAGATGAATTAATAATGAATAAATGAATCAGCAGTAGTACCAGACTAATCCCTGGTCCAGTAGTAGTACCAGTGTAATCCCTGGTCCAGTAGTAGTACCAGTCTAATCCCTGGTCAGCAGTAGTACCAGTCTAATCCCTGGTCAGCAGTAGTACCAGTCTAATCCCTGGTCAGCAGTAGTACCAGTCTAATCCATGGTCAGCAGTAGTACCAGTCTAATCCATGGTCAGCAGTAGTACCAGTCTAATCCATGGTCAGCAGTAGTACCAGTCTAATCCCTGGTCAGCAGTAGTACCAGACTAATCCTTGGGGCCCTGGTCAGCAGTAGTACCAGTCTAATCCCTTGGGGCCCTGGCCCTGTACCAGTCTAATCCCTGGTCAGCAGTAGTACCAGTCTAATCCCTGGTCAGCAGTAGTACCAGTCTAATCCCTGGTCAGCAGTAGTATCATTCTAATCCCTGGTCCAGTAGTATCAGTCTAATCCCTGGTCCAGTAGTACCAGTCTAATCCCTGGTCCAGTAGTATCAGTCTAATCCCTGGTCAGCGGTAGTACCAGTCTAATCCCTATGGGCCCTGGTCAGCAGTAGTACCAGTCTAATCCCTTGGGGCCCTGGTCAGCAGTAGTACCAGTCTAATCCCTTGGGGCCCTGTTCAGCAGTAGTACCAGTCTAATCCCTTGGGGCCCTGGTCAGCAGTAGTACCAGTCTAATCCCTATGGGCCCTGGTCAGCAGTAGTACCAGTCTAATCCCTATGAGCCCTGGTCAGCAGTAGTACCAGTCTAATCCCTTTGGGCCCTGGTCAGCAGTAGTACCAGTCTAATCCCTTGGGGCCCTGGTCAGCAGTAGTACCAGTCTAATCCCTTGGGGCCCTGGTCAGCAGTAGTACCAGTCTAATCCTGTGGGGCCCTGGTCAGCAGTAGTACCAGCCTAATCCCTATGGGCCCTGGTCAGCAGTAGTACCAGCCTAATCCCTATGGGCCCTGGTCAGCAGTAGTACCAGTCTAATCCCTATGGGCCCTGGTCAGCAGTAGTACCAGTCTAATTGGGCCCTGGTCAGCAGTAGTACCAGTCTAATCCCTTCAGCAGGGCCCTGGTCAGCAGTAGTACCAGTCTAATCCCTGGTCAGCAGTAGGGCCCTGGTCAGCAGTAGTACCAGTCTAATCCCTTGGGGCCCTGGTCAGCAGTAGTACCAGTCTAATCCCTGGTTAGGGCCCTGGTCAGCAGTAGTACCAGTCTAATCCCTGGGCAGTAGTCAGCAGTAATCCCTGGTCTAATACCCTCTGGGGCCCTGGTCAGCAGTAGTACCAGTCTAATCCCTGGGGCCCTGGTCAGCAGTAGTACCAGTCTAATCCCTATGGGCCCTGGTCAGCAGTAGTACCAGTCTAATCCCTATGGGCCCTGGTCAGTAGTACCAGTCTAATTCCTGGTCCAGTAGTACCAGTCTAATGGGCCCTGGTCAGCAGTAGTACCAGTCTAATCCCTGGTATGGGCCCTGGTCAGCAGTAGTACCAGTCTAATCCCTATGGGCCCTGGTCAGCAGTAATCCCAGTCTAGTCTATCCCTGGTCAGCAGTAGTACCAGTCTAATCCCTGGTCAACAGTAGTACCAGTCTAATCCCTGGTCAACAGTAGTACCAGTCTAATCCCTGGTCAGCAGTAGTACCAGTCTAATCCCTGGTCAGCAGTAGTACCAGTCTAATCCCTGGTCAGCAGTAGTACCAGTCTAATCCCTGGTCAGCAGTAGTACCAGTCTAATCCCTGGTCAGCAGTAGTACCAGTCTAATCCCTGGTCAGCAGTAGTCCCAGTCTAATCCCTGGTCAGCAGTAGTCCCAGTCTAATCCCTGGTCAGCAGTAGTCCCAGTCTAATCCCTGGTCAGCAGTAGTACCAGTCTAATCCCTGGTCAGCAGTAGTACCAGTCTAATCCCTGGTCAGCAGTAGTACCAGTCTAATCCCTGGTCAGCAGTAGTACCAGTCTAATCCCTGGTCAGCAGTAGTACCAGTCTAATCCCTGGTCAGCAGTAGTACCAGTCTAATCCCTGGTCAGCAGTAGTACCAGTCTAATCCCTGGTCAGCAGTAGTACCAGTCTAATCCCTGGTCCAGTAGTAGTACCAGTCTAATTCCTGGTCCAGTAGTACCAGTCTAATTCCTGGTCCAGTAGTACCAGTCTAATTCCTGGTCCAGTAGTACCAGTCCAATCCCTGGTCCAGTAGTAGTACCAGTCCAATCCCTGGTCTAGTAGTACCAGTCTAATCCCTGGTCCAGTAGTACCAGTCTAATCCCTGGTCCAGTAGTACCAGTCTAATCCCTGGTCCAGTAGTACCAGTCTAATCCCTGGGTCAGCAGTAGTACCAGTCTAATCCCTGGTCCAGTAGTACCAGTCTAATCCCTGGTCCAGTAGTACCAGTCTAATCCCTGGTCCAGTAGTACCAGTCTAATCCCTGGTCCAGTAGTACCAGTCTAATCCCTGGTCCAGTAGTACCAGTCTAATCCCTGGTCAACAGTAGTACCAGTCTAATCCCTGGTCCAGTAGTACCAGTCTAATTCCTGGTCCAGTAGTACACTACATAATGAAAAGGATGCCATTTGGGACACAACCAAAAAAGCCATTTTAAATGGCTTACAACACTTTGTAAATGTGCAGGGTTAATATATTTAATCAACATGTTGGCAAAACCTCTTCTGAATATTGTTCAAATGATCCGGGAATATTGTTCTGAGAGCTCATAAAGTCAGCCAAGCAATACTTTGCTGAACGATCAGCAAAGTCCCAATGGCACCTTTTTCCCTACATATTGCTCTCTCTCTCTCTCTCTGTCTCTCTCTCTCTCTGTCTGTCTCTCTCTCTGTCTCTCTCTCTGTCTGTCTGTCTGTCTGTCTGTCTGTCTGTCTGTCTGTCTGTCTGTCTGTCTGTCTGTCTGTCTGTCTGTCTGTCTGTCTGTCTGTCTGTCTGTCTGTCTGTCTGTCTGTCTGTCTGTCTGTCTGGCTGGCTGGCTGTCTGGCTGTCTGTCTGTCTGGCTCCGGCTCTGTCTGTCTGTCTGTCTGTCTGTCTGTCTGTCTGTCTGTCAACAACAGCACTGAAGTAGAATGTGGTTATATTTGTATCAGACTCATAAAAGAAAAAACAAATACATGTTCTACATATTACGGCTCAGAGACTTTCACTAACGGAGCCATCTCCATGGCAACCCCATTGTTCCTAGTAGTCGAATCTTTAATGAAAAGGTAATGAGAAAAACATAACGTCCCCAACTTCATTACAGCAGAAAAGATTCAGGTCGGGAGAGGCAGGCTGGCTGTTGATTGGCTGGAGCAGAGAGCAAGAAAAGATTCAGATCGGGAGAGACAGGCTGGCTGTTGATTGGCTGGAGCAGAGAGCAAGAAAGATGAAGGGTGTTATCAGGTGTTCCACTGGGACAGTCTTCACCCTTTCTGTTTGTGTCCTGCTTTAAAGACATGGAGGTGATACAAAGACCTTTCCTATTGACAATACAACTATTAAAAAGAGGTAGATTTGAAACATCCAGTTGTATTCAGAGTGAGCAGGTCTACAGAGATGTATTCAGAGTGGGCAGGTCTACAGAGATGTATTCAGAGTGGACAGGTCTACAGAGATGTATTCAGAGTGGGCAGGTCTACAGAGATGTATTCAGAGTGGGCAGGTCTACAGAGATGTATTCAGAGTGGGCAGGTCTACAGAGATGTATTCAGAGTACCAGAGTGGGTAGGTCTACAGAGATGTATTCAGAGTGGGTAGGTCTACAGAGATGTATTCAGAGTGGGTAGGTCTACAGAGATGTATTCAGAGTGGGTAGGTCTACAGAGATGTATTCAGAGTGGGCAGGTCTACAGAGATGTATTCAGAGTGGGCAGGTCTACAGAGATGTATTCAGAGTGGGCAGGTCTACAGAGATGTATTCAGAGTGGGTAGGTCTACAGAGATGTATTCAGAGTGGGCAGGTCTACAGAGATGTATTCAGAGTGGGCAGGTCTACAGAGATGTATTCAGAGTACCAGAGTGGGTAGGTCTACAGAGATGTATTCAGAGTGGGTAGGTCTACAGAGATGTATTCAGAGTGGGCAGGTCTACAGAGATGTATTCAGAGTAGGTCTACAGAGATGTATTCAGAGGCAGGTCTACAGAGATGTATTCAGAGTACCAGAGTGGGTAGGTCTACAGAGATGTATTCAGAGTGGGTAGGTCTACAGAGATGTATTCAGAGTGGGCAGGTCTACAGAGATGTATTCAGAGTACAGAGTGGGAGGTCTACAGAGATGTATTCAGAGTGGCTATGGCTACAGAGATGTATTCAGAGTACCATTTAGAGTGGGTAGGTCTACATAGATGTATTCAGAGTGGGCAGGTCTACAGAGATGTATTCAGAGTGGGTATGTCTACAGAGATGTATTCAGAGTGGGAAGGTATACAGAGATGTATTCAGAGTGGATAGGTCTACAGAGATGTATTCAGAGTGGGCAGGTCTACAGAGATGTATTCAGAGTACCAGAGTGGGTAGGTCTACAGAGATGTATTCAGATAATCTACAGAGATGTATTCAGAGTGGGCAGGTCTACAGAGATGTATTCAGAGTGGGCAGGTCTACAGAGATGTATTCAGAGTACCAGAGTGGGCAGGTCTACAGAGATGTATTCAGAGTGGGAGGTCTACAGAGATGTATTCAGAGTGGGCAGGTCTACAGAGATGTATTCAGAGTACCAGAGTGGGAGGGTCTACAGAGATGTATTCAGAGTGGCAGGGCTACAGAGATGTATTCAGAGTACCAGAGTGGGTAGGTCTACATAGATGTATTCAGAGTGGGCAGGTCTACAGAGATGTATTCAGAGTGGGCATGTCTACAGAGATGTATTCAGAGTGGGCAGGTCTACAGAGATGTATTCAGAGTACCAGAGTGGGTAGGTCTACAGAGATGTATTCAGAGTGGGCAGGTCTACAGAGATGTATTCAGAGTGGGCAGGTCTACAGAGATGTATTCAGAGTACCAGAGTGGGCAGGTCTACAGAGATGTATTCAGAGTGGGATAGATTCTACAGAGATGTATTCAGATTGGGCAGGTCTACAGAGATGTATAAAGAGTCCAACCCAAAAAAGGGTAGGTCTACAGAGATGTATTCAGAAGTGGGCAGGTCTACAGAGATGTATTCAGAGTGGGCAGGTCTACAGAGATGTATTCATAGTGGGCAGGTCTACAGAGATGTATTCAGAGTGGGCAGGTCTAAATAGATGTATTCAGAGTGGGCAGGTCTACAGAGATGTATTCAGAGTGGGAAGGTCTACAGAGATGTATTCAGTACCAGAGTGGGTAGGTCTACAGAGATGTATTCAGAGTGGGTAGGTCTACAGAGATGTATTCAGAGTGGGCAGGTCTACAGAGATGTATTCAGAGTGGGCAGGTCTACAGAGATGTATTCAGAGTACCAGAGTGGGCAGGTCTACAGAGATGTATTCAGAGTGGGTAGGTCTACAGAGATGTATTCAGAGTGGGCAGGTCTACAGAGATGTATTCAGAGTACCAGAGTGGGAGGGTCTACAGAGATGTATTCAGAGTGGCTATGGCTACAGAGATGTATTCAGAGTACCAGAGTGGGAAGGTCTACATAGATGTATTCAGAGTGGGTAGGTCTACAGAGATGTATTCCCTTCAGGTCCTGGTCAGGACAGGCATGTATTCCCTTCCATTTAGGGTTAGAAGAAGTGCACTATTTACGGAGAGATGATTCAGAGAGAGAGAGAGAGAGAGAGAGAGAGAGAGAGAGAGTGTGCAAAGAGAGAGATTCAGACAGGGAGGACAGACAGAGATGAGACAGGGCAGGTCTACAGAGATGTATTCAGAGTGGGCAGGTCTACAGAGACGTATTCAGAGTGGGCAGGTCTACAGAGATGTATTCAGATGTACCAGAGTGGGCAGGTCTGACAGAGGTGCTTCTGTCACCAACCAAGGAGGGCCTACAGCAGCACCTAGATCTTATGCACAGATTCTGTCAGACCTGGGCCCTGACAGTAAATCTCTTTAAGACCAAAATAATGGTGTTCCAAAAAGGTCCAGTCACCAGGACCACAAATACAAATTCCATCTAGACACTGTTGCCCTAGAGCACACAAAAACTATACATACCTTGGCCTAAACATCACAGCCACAGGTAACTTCCACAAAGCTGTGAACGATCTGAGAGACAAGGCAAGAAGGGCATTCTATGCCATCAAAAGAAACATAAATTTCAACATACCAATTAGGATTTGGCTAAAAATATTTGAATCAGTCATAGAGCCCATTGCCCTTTATGGTTGTGAGGTCTGGGGTCCGCTCACCAACCAAGACTTCACAAAATGGGACAAACACCAAATTGAGACTCTGCACACAGAATTCTGCAAAAATATCCTCCGTGTACAACGTAGAACACCAAATAATGCATGCAGAGCAGAATTAGGCCGATACCCACTAATTATCAAAATCCAGAAAAGAGCTGTTAAATTCTACAACCACCTAAAAGGAAGCGATTCACAAACCTTCCATAACAAAGCCATCACCTACAGAGAGATGAACCTGGAGAAGAGTCCCTAAGCAAGCTGGTCCTGGGGCTCTGTTCACAAACACAAACACACCCTACAGAGCCCCAGGACAACAGCACAATTAGGCCCAACCAAATCATGAGAAAACAAAAAGATAATTACTTAACACATTGGAAAGAATTAACAAAAAAACAGAGCAAACTAGAATGCTATTTGGCCCTACACAGAGAGTACACAGCGGCAGAATACCTGACCACTGTGACTGACCCAAAATTAAGGAAAGCTTTGACTATGTACAGACTCAGTGAGCATAGCCTTGCTATTGAGAAAGGCCGCCGTAGGCAGACATGGCTCTCAAGAGAAGACAGGCTATGTGCTCACTGCCCACAAAATGAGGTGGAAACTGAGCTGCACTTCCTAACCTCCTGCCCAATGTATGACCATATTAGAGAGACATATTTCCCTCAGATTACACAGATCCACAAAGAATTCGAAAACAAATCCAATTTTGAAAAACTCCCATATCTACTGGGTGAAATTCCACAGTGTGCCATCACAGCAGCAAGATTTGTGACCTGTTGCCACGAGAAAAGGGCAACCAGTGAAGAACAAACACCATTGTAAATACAACCCATATTTATGCTTATTTATTTTATCTTGTGTCCTTTAACCATTTGTACATTGCTAAAACACTGTATATATATATATATAATATGACATTTGTAATGTCTTTACTGTTTTGAAACTTCTGTATGTGTAATGTTTACTGTTAATTTTTGTTGTTTTTCACTTTATATATTCACTTTGTATGTTGTCTACCTCACTTGCTTTGGCAATGTTAACACATGTTTCCCATGCCAATAAAGCCCTTGAATTGAATTGAATTGAGAGAGAGAGAGAGAGACAGAGAGAGAGAAACCCCCACTGCTGACCTGACAAACAGCAACAAACTCCATTCTTAAAGCTTGGCTGGGATTCAGAGAACTGTGGGCTCCCCTCTTCCCATCTGCTGTGATTGAATGTTGCATGTGGTTCTATCCTGTAATTATCTCACCACTTGTAGCGCTGCTGGTCGCTGCGAACCAACGTTTCAATGAAACACAGCAGCGCATCTTCAAAGAACCAAACAAAGGTGTGTTGGTATTGTCAGGCTCGTGTCCCCGGGGCTTCTCATGGATCTGCTGCTTTACTCAATACCCTACTTCATATGCCAATGCCACACACACACACACACACACACACACACACACACACACACACACACACACACACGCACACACACACACACACACACACACACACACACACACACACACACACACGCACACACAACCCGTGAACAAAGGTGCCACAACACAGAGGTTCTGATTACAGCCAAGGCCCAAAAAAAGGTGCCTCCTAATTCAGAGGTTCTGATTATTGGTGCCCAAGGCCCAAAGGAAAAGGAAAAGGTGCCTCCTAATTCAGAGGTTATGGTTATTGGTGCCCAAGGCCCAAAGGAAAAGGTGCCTCCTAATTCAGAGGTTCTGATTATTGGTGCCCAAGGCCCAAAGGAAAAGGTGCCTCCTAATTCAGAGGTTCTGATTATTGGTGCCCAAGGCCCAAAGGAAAAGGTGCCTCCTAATTCAGAGGTTCTGATTATTGGTTCCCAAGGCCCAAAGGAAAAGGTGCCTCCTAATTCAGAGTTTCTGATTATTGGTGCCCAAGGCCCAAAGGAAAAGGTGCCTCCTAATTCAGAGGTTCTGATTATTGGTGCCCAAGGCCCAAAGGAAAAGGTACCTCCTAATTCAGAGGTTCTGATTATTGGTGCCCAAGGCCCAAAGGAAAAGGTGCCTCCTAATTCAGAGGTTCTGATTATTGGTGCCCAAGGCCCAAAGGAAAAGGTACCTCCTAATTCAGAGGTTATGGTTATTGGTGCCCAAGGACCAAAGAGAGAAACTGACTGAACATGTACCTTCTCTGGTCCTAGAGATGCAACACACCAGGCTAAAAACCTAGAGGGAGATTTTAGACTCTGACCAACATGTTGAGGCCCCAAAAAATGTGACCAAATCAGCTTTATATTGCCAACGTGTGTCCGTTTCTCTGCCAGGCCAACACTGAGAGACTAATGCATGCTGTTAGAGCTATCAGGCTTGATTACTGCAATGCTCTCCTGTGTGTTGACTAGGACCAGACAGAACCAATACCATCTAGAAGTATGAATGATGCAGCCCTTGTGTTGACCCGGACCAGACAGAACCAATACCATCTAGAAGTATGAATGATGCAGCCCTTGTGTTGACCCAGACCAGACAGAACCAATACCATCTAGAAGTATGAATGATGCAGCCCTTGTGTTGACCCGGACCAGACAGAACCAATACCATCTAGAAGTATGAATGATGCAGCCCTTGTGTTGACCCGGACCAGACAGAACCAATACCATCTAGAAGTATGAATGATGCAGCCCTTGTGTTGACCCGGACCAGACAGAACCAATACCATCTAGAAGTATGAATGATGCAGCCTGTGTGTTGACCCGGACCAGACAGAACCAATATCATCTAGAAGTATGAATGACGCAGCCTGTGTGTTGACCCGGACCAGACAGAACCAATACCATCTAGAAGTCCCTGCCTTGCCCTGTTAGTTTATTGAGTGTTAAAGTACTTCCAGACAGAACCAATATCATCTAGAAGTCCCTGCCTTGCCCTGTTAGTTTATTGATTGTTAAAGTACTTCGTGGACCCAGATTACATGTCTCATATACTGTAAGACGTGCCTGGTCCGTCCCTCAGATCTTCTGTCCCTGGTATTTTAGACGTTCCAATGGTCAGAACCAAAACGTTGAGTAAGGGGCCTTCAGCCACTATGGTCCTGGCCTGGTGAGACTGCTATGGTCCTGGCCTGGTGAGACTGCCTTCAGCCACTATGGTCCTGGCCTGGTGAGACTGCTGGGGTCTTGGCCTAGTGAGACTGCTATGGTCCTGGCCTGGTGAGACTGCTATGGTCCTGGCCTGGTGAGACTGCTATGGTCCTGGCCTGGTGAGACTGCTATGGTCCTGGCCTGGTGAGACTGCTATGGTCCTGGCCTGGTGAGACTGCTGTGGTCCTGGCCTGGTGAGACTGCTGTGGTCCTGACCTGGTGAGACTGCTATGGTCCTGGCCTGGTGAGACTGCTATGGTCCAGTCCACCAGTAGAAACAGCCGACCAGTAGAAACAGCCGACCAGTAGAAACAGTCCACCAGTAGAAACAGTCCACCAGTAGAAACAGCCGACCAGTAGAAACAGCCGACCAGTAGAAACAGTCCACCAGTAGAAACAGTCCACCAGTAGAAACAGTCCACCAGTAGAAACAGCCGACCAGTAGAAACAGCCGACCAGTAGAAACAGCCGACCAGTAGAAAAACAGTCCACCAGTAGAAACAGTCCACCAGTAGAAACAGTCCACCAGTAGAAACAGTCCACCAGTAGAAACAACAGTCCACCAGTAGAAACAGACCAGTAGAAACAGTCCACCAGTAGAAACAGCCGACCAGTAGAAACAGTCCACCAGTAGAAACAGTCCACCAGTAGAAACAGTCCACCAGTAGAAAAACCAAGAAACCCTCCAGTAGAAACAGTCCACCAGTAGCCCACCAGTGTTTTCCACCAGTAGAAACAAGCCCTCCAGTAGAAACACCACCCCTGCCCAACCTGTTTCTACCACAGCAGAATGAATGAACCTGTTTCTACCACAGCAGAATGACTGAACCTGTTTCTACCACAGCAGAATGAATGAACCTGTTTCTACCACAACAGAATGAATGAACCTGTTTCTACCACAACAGAATGAATGAACCTGTTTCTACAACAACAGAATGAATGAACCTGTTTCTATAATATAAATATAGAGACAGAGAAACAGACAGAGAGACAGAGAGAGAAGAGAGAGACAGAGAGGAGCAGAGAGAGAGAGACAGAGACAGAGACAGAGAGAGACAGAGAGAGACAGAGACAGAGAGAGAGACAGAGACAGAGACAGAGAGAGAGACAGAGACAAATAGAGACACACAGAGAGAGAGAGAGAGACAGAGAGAGAGAGAGAGACAAATAGAGAGAGAGACAAATAGAGAGAGAGACAGAGAGAGACAGAGAGAGAGAGAGAGAGAGAGAGAGACACACAGAGAGAGAGAGAGAGAGAGAGAGAGAGAGAGAGAGGAGCAGAGACAGAGAGACAGAGGAGCAGAGACAGAGAGAGAGACAGAGAGACAGAGGAGCAGAGACAGAGAGAGAGAGAGAGAGAGGAGCAGAGACAGAGAGAGAGACAGAGAGACAGAGAGAAAGAGACAGAGAGAGAGAAAGAGAGACAGAGACAAATAGAGACAAATAGAGACAGAGATACAGACAGAGAGAGAGAGAGAGACAGAGAGAGAGAGAGAGAGACAGAGAGGAGCAGAGAGAGAGAGAGAGAGAGACAGAGACAAATAGAGACACAGAGAGAGAGAGAGAAAGAGACAAATAGAGACAGAGAGACAGACAGAGAGAGAGAGACAGAGAGAGAGACAGAGACAAATAGAGACACAGAGAGAGAGAGATATAAAGAGACAAATAGAGACAGAGAGACAGACAGAGAGAGAGAGAGAGAGAGAGATATAAAGAGACAAATAGAGACAGAGAGACAGACAGAGAGAGAGAGAGAAAGAGACAGAGACAGAGACAAATAGAGACAGAGAGAGACAGAGAGAAAGGACAAATAGAGACAGAGAGAGACAGAGAGAGCCAGAGAGAGACAGGATGAATAGGAATAGGGCTCTGGTTAACAGTAGTGTTCTATATAGGGAATAGGGCTCTGGTCAACAGTAGTGTTCTATATAGGGAATAGGGCTCTGGTCAACAGTAGTGTTCTATATTGGGAATAGGGCTCTGGTCAACAGTAGTGTTCTATATTGGGAATAGGGCTCTGGTCAACAGTAGTGTACTATATAGGGAATAGGGCTCTGGTCAACAGCAGTGTTCTATATAGGGAATAGGGCTCTGGTCAACAGCAGTGTTCTATATAGGGAATAGGGCTCTGGTCTAAAGTAGTGTTCTATATAGGGAATAGGGCTCTGGTCAACAGTAGTGTTCTATATAGGGAATAGGGCTCTGGTCAACAGTAGTGTACTATATAGGGAATAGGGCTCTGGTCAACAGTAGTGTACTATATAGGGAATAGGGCTCTGGTCAACAGCAGTGTACTATATAGGGAATAGGGCTCTGGTCAACAGCAGTGCACTATATAGGGAATAGGGCTCTGGTCAACAGCAGTGTTCTATATAGGGAATAGGGCTCTGGTCAACAGTAGTGTTCTATATTGGGAATAGGGCTCTGGTCAACAGTAGTGTTCTATATGGGAATAGGGCTCTGGTCAACAGTAGTGTTCTATATAGGGAATAGGGCTCTGGTCAACAGCAGTGTTCTATATAGGGAATAGGGCTCTGGTCAAAGTAGTGTTCTATATAGGGAATAGGACTCTGGTCAAAGTAGTGTTCTATATAGGGAATAGGGCTCTGGTCAACAGTAGTGTTCTATATAGGGAATAGGGCTCTGGTCAACAGTAGTGCACTATATAGGGAATAGGGCTCTGGTCAACAGTAGTGCACTATATAGGGACTAGGGTGTCGTTTGGAACACATGGTCTTTGACTCATTCAGCCGCAGGGGAACACAGTCTTTTAGCCTGGTAAATGTAATACAACCTCCCAACCACAAGATGAGTGATTGACAGACACTTTAATAAATGGAACACCAGTCACTGGTCACTGTAGACTGTGGAGGTGTTTACCTGTTCAGACACACTACACCCCTTGATACCCTGTAGACAGTGGAGGTGTTTACCTGTTCAGACACACTACACCTCCTGACACCCTGTGGAGGTGTTTACCTGTTCAGACACACTACACCTCCTTGACACCCTGTGGAGGTGTTTACCTGTTCAGACACACTACACCTCCTTGACACCCTGTGGAGGTGTTTACCTGTTCAGACACACTACACCTCCTTGACACCCTGTGGAGGTGTTTACCTGTTCAGACACACTACACCTCCTTGACACCCTGTGGAGGTGTTTACCTGTT
This sequence comes from Oncorhynchus tshawytscha, assembly GCF_018296145.1. Lineage (NCBI taxonomy): Eukaryota > Metazoa > Chordata > Actinopteri > Salmoniformes > Salmonidae > Oncorhynchus > Oncorhynchus tshawytscha. Next base: position 46,033 of record NW_024609691.1, read on the forward strand.
CAGACACACTACACCTCCTTGACACCCTGTAGACAGTGGAGGTGTTTACCTGTTCAGACACACTACACCCCTTGACACCCTGTGGAGGTGTTTACCTGTTCAGACACACTACACCTCCTTGACACCCTGTAGACAGTGGAGGTGTTTACCTGTTCAGACACACTACACCTCCTTGACACCCTGTAGACAGTGGAGGTGTTTACCTGTTCAGACACACTACACCTCCTTGACACCCTGTGGAGGTGTTTACCTGTTCAGACACACTACACCTCCTTGACACCCTGTGGAGGTGTTTACCTGTTCAGACACACTACACCTCCTTGACACCCTGTGGAGGTATTTACCTGTTCAGACACACTACACCCCCTTGACACCCTGTAGACAGTGGAGGTGTTTACCTGTTCAGACACACTACACCCCCTTGACACCCTGTGGAGGTGTTTACCTGTTCAGACACACTACACCCCCTTGACACCCTGTGGAGGTGTTTACCTGTTCCGACACACTACACCCCCTTGAAACCCTGTAGACAGTGGAGGTGTTTACCTGTTCAGACACACTACACCCCCTTGACACCCTGTAGAGGTGTTTACCTGTTCAGACACACTACACCTCCTTGACACCCTGTAGAGGTGTTTACCTGTTCAGACACACTACACCCCCTTGACACCCTGTAGACAGTGGAGGTGTTTACCTGTTCAGACACACTACACCCCTTGACACCCTGTAGAGGTGTTTACCTGTTCAGACACACTACACCTCCTTGACACCCTGTAGGCAGTGGAGGTGTTTACCTGTTCAGACACACTACACCCCTTGATACCCTGTGGACAGTGGAGGTGTTTACCTGTTCAGACACACTACACCTCCTTGATACCCTGTGGACAGTGGAGGTGTTTACCTGTTCAGACACACTACACCTCCTTGATACCCTGTAGACAGTGGAGGTGTTTACCTGTTCAGACACACTACACCCCCTTGACACCCTGTAGACAGTGGAGGTGTTTACCTGTTCAGACACACTACACCTCCTTGACACCCTGTGGAGGTGTTTACCTGTTCAGACACACTACACCCCCTTGATACCCTGTAGACAGTGGAGGTGTTTACCTGTTCAGACACACTACACCTCCTTGATACCCTGTAGACAGTGGAGGTGTTTACCTGTTCAGACACACTACACCCCTTGATACCCTGTGGAGGTGTTTACCTGTTCAGACACACTACACCTCCTTGACACCCTGTAGACAGTGGAGGTGTTTACCTGTTCAGACACACTACACCTCCTTGATACCCTGTGGACAGTGGAGGTGTTTACCTGTTCAGACACACTACACCCCCTTGATACCCTGTGGAGGTGTTTACCTGTTCAGACACACTACACCCCCTTGACACCCTGTGGACAGTGGAGGTGTTTACCTGTTCAGACACACTACACCCCCTTGACACCCTGTGGAGGTGTTTACCTGTTCAGACACACTACACCTCCTTGATACCCTGTAGACAGTGGAGGTGTTTACCTGTTCAGACACACTACACCCCTTGACACCCTGTGGAGGTGTTTACCTGTTCAGACACACTACACCTCCTTGATATGCGAGTGTAGCGAGCCTCCTGGAGGTTGAAGAGGCGCTGCGCTCCTCACGATGCCCCTGTAGACAGTGGAGGTGTTTACCTGTTCAGACACACTACACCTCCTTGATACCCTGTGGACAGTGGAGGTGTTTACCTGTTCAGACACACTACACCTCCTTGACACCCTGTGGAGGTATTTACCTGTTCAGACACACTACACCCCCTTGAAACCCTGTAGACAGTGGAGGTGTTTACCTGTTCAGACACACTACACCCCTTGATACCCTGTGGAGGTGTTTACCTGTTCAGACACACTACACCTCCTTGATACCCTGTGGAGGTGTTTACCTGTTCAGACACACTACACCCCCTTAATACCCTGTGGAGGTATTTACCTGTTCAGACACACTACATCCCCTTGATACCCTGTAGACAGTGGAGGTGTTTACCTGTTCAGACACACTACACCCCTTGATACCCTGTGGAGGTGTTTACCTGTTAAGACACACTACACCTCCTTGATACCCTGTGGACAGTGGAGGTGTTTACCTGTTCAGACACACTACACCTCCTTGATACCCTGTAGACAGTGGAGGTGTTTACCTGTTCAGACACACTACACCCCCTTGATACCCTGTGGAGGTGTTTACCTGTTCAGACACACTACACCTCCTTGATACCCTGTAGACAGTGGAGGTGTTTACCTGTTCAGACACACACCTCCTTGACACCCTGTGGAGGTGTTTACCTGTTCAGACACACTACACCTCCTTGATACCCTGTAGACAGTGGAGGTGTTTACCTGTTCAGACACACTACACCCCCTTGACACCCTGTGGAGGTGTTTACCTGTTCAGACACACTACATCCCCTTGACACCCTGTGGACAGTGGAGGTGTTTACCTGTTCAGACACACTACACCCCTTGATACCCTGTGGAGGTGTTTACCTGTTCAGACACACTACACCCCCTTGACACCCTGTAGACGTTTATCTGTTCAGACACACTACACCCCCTTGACACCCTGTAGACAGTGGAGGTGTTTACCTGTTCAGACACACTACACCTCCTTGATACCCTGTAGACAGTGGAGGTGTTTACCTGTTCAGACACACACCTCCTTGACACCCTGTGGAGGTGTTTACCTGTTCAGACACACTACACCTCCTTGATACCCTGTAGACAGTGGAGGTGTTTACCTGTTCAGACACACTACACCCCCTTGACACCCTGTGGAGGTGTTTACCTGTTCAGACACACTACATCCCCTTGACACCCTGTGGACAGTGGAGGTGTTTACCTGTTCAGACACACTACACCCCTTGATACCCTGTGGAGGTGTTTACCTGTTCAGACACACTACACCCCCTTGATACCCTGTGGAGGTGTTTACCTGTTCAGACACACTACACACCCCCTTGATACCCTGTGGAGGTGTTTACCTGTTCAGACACACTACATCCCCTTGACACCCTGTGGAGGTGTTTACCTGTTCAGACACACTACACCCCCTTGACACCCTGTAGACAGTGGAGGTGTTTACCTGTTCAGACACACTACACCCCTTGACACCCTGTGGTGCTTGCATCAACCAACGGTTTTATGCCACATTATCAACATTGCCTTCAGGGACCAGATTGCTGTAACATGTGACACGATCAGCTGATAGGTAAATAGCTATCCTGGCGTTTTAAGATGGGGTACGCCTCAGTCACATCTGATCTGGGGATCACCCTCATCGCGTCACTCTTTACAACAGCTGGCGTCAACTGACCTGCGCAGGTGGAATCATCACGTCATCATCCGTAATACAACGTCCTGTAGGTCTAAGCTGCTACTCCATTAATTTTTTTATTTCACCTTTATTTAACCAGGTAGGCAAGTTGAGAACAAGTTCTCATTTACAACTGAGACCTGGTCAAGATAAAGCAAAGCAGTTCGACACAAATAAACGACACAGAGTTACACATGGAGTAAAACAAACATACAGTCAATAATACAGTAGAAACAAGTCAATATACGATGTGAGCAAATGAGGTGAGATAAGGTGAGGTGAGATTCCGTGCCGAAGTCCAGTCTGTATCACATCCAGGCGGTGATTGGGAGTCCCTTAGGGTGGCGCGCAATTGGTCGTCCGGGTTTAGTCCGGTGTAGGTCCGTCAATGTAAATAAGAATGTGTTCTTTAACCGACTTGTTTAAATAAAGCTTCAAGTGCACCATATCCCACAGGTATAAGTTGTAAAACACATTTTTTTAAAGCATTTGGAATGGGTCTATAGGATGTATAACGCATGTAAAACACTGGCGATAACATTACGTTGTTTCCGCTATCAGGATAGAACAAGTGTCTTCTGATCCGTAAGTAGGTTTTCAATGGCTCTATTCCTCTGGTGAAGTAACGTCTCGACCTGATTCATTCCATGTGTTGACACTGCCCTCTGCTGGTCAGTCTAGAAGATTCATCCATTTGGTTGAAACTGTCAAGCGGCCAAGACTGAGGGAACAGCTAATTCAATTTGGTTTCTCCTTCTGCTTCTCTGACTGGAAAGAGAGAAACTGTCTTCTGGTCAGAAGAGAGTTGTATGTGATGTGATGTGTGCGTTTGTTTGTTTGTTTGTTTGTGTGTGTGTGTGTTGCATCGGAGGACGGCTCATAATAACATCCGGAACGGAGCGAATGGAATGGTATCAAATCATGGGAACCGTGGAAACCAGGTGTCTGATGGATTTGATGCCGTTCCACTGATTCCTGCTCCAGCCGTTACCACCAGCCCTTCCTCCCAAATGAAGGTGACCTTTCGTGGGGTGGGGTGCTGTGTGTGTGTGTGTGTGTTTTACTTCCGAAAAAAAAGCCTGGTGATTTCACAAAAACAAAGCTGTGTGTGTGTGTGTGTGTGTGTATGTGTCTGTCTGTGTGTGTCTGTGTGTGTGTGTTTATTTATATATCACAAAGCACCACCACACATTGACTCAGGAAAAAGCATATTCTCAACCGCAAAAAATATATTCATAAGTGAATTGATTTGTATGCTGGTTGAAAGCGAACTGGTTTTCCCAGGGACTCTCTCTCTCTCTCCCAGTCCAATTACCATGCCAGTACGTAACTCTCTCTCTCTCTCCCAGTCCAATGGTTTTCCAGACACGGGCATGCCAGGTAACTCTCTCTCTCTCTCCAATTACCATGCCAGTACGTAACTTACCATGCCTCTCTCTCTTCTACTCCAATTACCATGCCAGTACGTAACTCTCTCTCTCTCTCTTCTATGCCTCCAATTACCATGCCAGTACGTTACTCTTTCTCTCTCTCTTCCTCCAATTACCATGCCAGTATGTAACTCTCTCTCTCTCTCTTCCAGTCCAATTACCATGCCAGTATGTCCCAGTCCAATTACCATGCCTCTCTCTCTCTCTTCCAGTCCAATTACCATGCCAGTACGTAACTCTCTCTCTCTCTCTCCCAGTCCAATTACCATGCCAGTACGTAACTCCATTTCTCTCTCTCTTCCAGTCCAATTACCATGCCAGTAACTCTCTCTCTCTCTCTCCCAGTAACCATGCCAGTCTCTCTCTCTCTCTTCCAGTCCAATTACCATGCCAGTACGTAACTCTCTCTCTCTCTCTTCCAGTCCAATTACCATGCCAGTACGTAACTCTCTCTCTCTCTCTCCCAGTCCAATTACCATGCCAGTAACTCTCTCTCTCTCCAGTCCAATTACCATGCCAGTACGTAACTCTCTCTCTCTCTCTCCCAGTCCAATTACCATGCCAGTACGTAACTCTCTCTCTCTCTCTGCTCTGTAATTGATTTCTACTTCAATGTATTAACAAAACCGATGGATGGAGCAGCACCTGGAGCAGTGGTTATCTGAGACCCAGCAGCAGATGGATGGAGCAGCACCTGGAGCAGTGGTTATCTGAGACCCAGCAGCAGATGGATGGAGCAGCACCTGGAGCAGCGGTTATCTGAGACCCAGCAGCAGATGAATGTCAAGATGAGGGGAATTCATCAAGAGTGCTTCTCGACTAACATATTGATGAGTCAATGTGTGGTGGTGCTTTGTGGTATATAAACACACGAGAGATAACGGAGGCGGAGGAGATGGCTTGCCGTTTTACGATCTCCTAACCAATTGTGCTTATTGTGTTTTTTTGCATTATTTGTAACTCATTTTGTACGTAATGTTTCTGCCTCCGCGTCTTATGACCAGAAAAGAGCTTCTAGATATCAGGACAGCGATTACTCACCCCGTACAGGAGGTGTCACGATCGTGAGGAGAGACGGACCAAGGCGCGTGCTTGGAGTTCCAAATATTTTATTTAGTGAAACTTTAAACAATCAACAAGTAACGTAAGTGGTGCAACTAGCACACACAAACAATATCCCACAAACACAGGTGGGAAAAATGGCTACCTAAATATGATACCCAGTTAGAGGCAATGATTACCAGCTGCCTCTAATTGGGAACCATTAGACATAAAACCACCAACATATAAATACAATGACTAGAACCGAGGGCTCTCTATGGTCAGGGTGTGACAGGAGGAATAATTTTTCTTTAACGAGTCGGACGGGAAGGATTTACTCCAGATGCCCAACAAGGCCCACATCCCCGTAATTGGCAGGAGAAAGAGACAGAGATATCGGGGGCGAAGGTTCCGGTGCCTTGTAAGGATCCTACGGCGAGTGGGTAATCTCCCTTTACCATCGTTCCTATTAGCCAACGTACAATCATAATAATAATAGACGAGCTACGAGCACGTATATCCTACCAACGGGACATTGAAAACTGTAACCGAGTCGTGGCTGAACGACGACATTAATAACATACAGCTGGCGGATATTGAGCTTTTTCGTCAGGATAGAATAGCGGCTTCTGGTAAGACAAGGGGTGGCAGTCTATGTATATTTGTAAACAACAGCTGGTGCACGAAATCTAAGGAAGTCTCGAGGTTTTGCTCGCCTGAGGAAGAGTATCTCATGATAAGCTGTAGACCACTGTAACGGTTTTCATCCATTGAAGGAGAGGAGGACCAAAATGCAGCGTGGTTAGTGTTCAACATGTTTAATCAAGACCATACATGAGAACACTACACAATACAAAACAACAAAAGTGAAAACCGAAACAGTCCTATCTGGTGCAATGACACAAAGACAGAAGACAACCACCCACAAAACAAGCTACCTAAATATGGTTACCAATCAGAGACAACGATAGACAGCTGCCTCTAATTGAGAACCAATCTAGGCAACCATAGACATACAAAACTACCTAGAAAGGACACAGCCCCATAAACATACAAAACCCCTAGACCAGGCAAAACACATAAATCCCCCATGTCACACCCTGACCTAACCAACATAATAAAGAAAACAAGGATAACCAAGGCCAGTGACAACCACACGATCTACCAAGAGAGTTCTCATCTATATTATTCATAGCCGTCTAGTTACCACCACAAACCGATGCACTAATACCGCAATCAATGATCTGTATACAGCCCATAAGCAAACAGGAAGACGCTCAACCAGAGGCGGTGCTCCTAGTGCTAGATAAAGCCCCGCCTTATCTTAGCTCACTGGTCACCATAGCAGCACCCACCCGTAGCACACGCTCCAGCAGGTATATTTCACTGGTCATCCCCAAAACCTTTTCCTACTTTGGCCGCCTCTCCTTCCAGTTCTCTGCTGCCAATGACTGGAACGAATTGCAAAAATTACTGAAGCTGGAGACTCATATCTCTTTAAGCATCAGCTGTCAGAGCAGCTCACAGATCACTGCACCTGTACACAGCCCATCTGTAAACAGCCCACCCAACTACCTCATCCCCATATTGTTTGCTCCTTTGCACCCCAGTAGCTCTACTTGCACATTGATCTTCTGCACATCTATCACTCCAGTGTTTAATTGCTAAATTGTAATTACTTCACCACTACGGCCTATTTATTTCCTTACCTCCCTAATCTTACCTCATTTGCACACACTGTGTATATATTTTTCTCTATTGTGTTATTGACTGTACGTTTGTTTATTCCATGTGTAACACTGTGTTGTTTGTGTCGCACTGCTTTGCTTTATCTTGGCCAGGTCGCAGTTGTAAATGAGAACTTGTTCTCAACTGGCCTACCTGGTTAAATAAAGGTGTTCTCAACTGGCCTACCTGGTTTTAAATAAAGGTGTTCTCAACTGGCCTACCTGGTTTTAAATAAAGGTGTTCTCAACTGGCCTACCTGGTTTTAAATAAAGGTGTTCTCAACTGGCCTACCTGGTTTTAAATAAAGGTGTTCTCAAATGGCCTACCTGGTTTTAAATAAAGGTGTTCTCAACTGGCCTACCTGGTTTTAAATAAAGGTGTTCTCAACTGGCCTACCTGGTTTTAAATAAAGGTGTTCTCAACTGGCCTACCTGGTTTTAAATAAAGGTGTTCTCAACTAGCCTACCTGGTTTTAAATAAAGGTGTTCTCAACTGGCCTACCTGGTTTTAAATAAAGGTGAAATAAAAATAAATAATAATGTAATAAATACAACTACCATAAACGGGTTACAACGGTTTTTGAGGTTTGCCAACTTCTACCGCCGGTTTCATCAAGAACTTTAGCTCTATAGCCCCTCCTCTCCTTAAAAGGCTGGTCTCCATAAGTTGGGTTGGAGTCCTGCAGCCAACGAAGACTTCCACCTACTGAAGGTGACTTTTCCGCCCTGTTGCTCAAACACCCAGATCCTGCCGTTCCTTATGGAGGTGGACTCTTCAGAAGTGGTTGATGGGGGCTGTTCTATCCCAGCGACAAGGTAATCCACAGAAATGGTATCTTTTGGCATTAGAGGAGTGGAGACACTGGCTGGAGGGCGCCAAGGACCCATTCGTCATCCTCACTGAACATCGGAACCTGGAGTACATACGGACAGCGAGGCGGCTGAACACCAAGCAGGGTGGGCCCTTTTATCACTAGATTTGACATCACTCTGACATATCGCCCAAGTTCTAAAAACACCAAAGCCGATGCTCTGTCTCATCTCTACGATTCAGGAGAGGTTCCTGCCCTGAGTGCACCCATAATTCCGCACTCTCGAGTCATAACCCCTGTGCTCTGGGACATAGATGTGGCCCTGGAGAGGCAACCCACACCCGCTACCTGTCCGCCTGAGCACACCTACGTTCCCATGGGGATAAAGGATCGGCTGCTGACCTGGGTGCTGGACATCCAGGTATCACCTGCACTATTCAATCTATCCCCGGAAAGTACTGGTGGCCCACCTTGGAGCAGGACGTCACTCGCTACATCAACTCCTGTTTGGTATGTGCCCAAACTAAATCTCCCCAACATGCTCCAGCAGGGAAACTCCTTCCCGTGCCTCAGCTTCCCTGGTCTCATCTGTCCCATTGACTTTGTCACTGATGTCCCCTCCTCTGATGGTTTTACCACCCTTTTGGTGGCTGTGGATAGATTCTCTAAATCCTGCTGTTTTATCCTTCTCTCTGGTCTCCAGGTCGCTGAGGCAATGTTCCCGCAGGTCTTCCAGCACTATGTCCTTCCGGAGGACATCGTCTCCAATCGTGGCCCCCAAATCACGTCATGGAGAAGCTAGGAGTCACGGTCAGCCTCACTTCCGGGTACCAGCCTTAGTCTAATGGGCAGATAGAGAAGATAAACCAGGATCTGAGGAGGTCCCTGAGGAGTCACTGCCAGGACTGGCAAGGGGAGTGGGCCCGATTCATTCCCTGGGCGGAGTATGCTCAGAAATCATTGCGCAACTCCTCCACCGGACTGACTCCTTTAAAGTGTGTTCTGGGCTATCATCCAGCCCAGTCTCTGTGGACCCAGAGCCAGACCAAATCTCCTGCAGTGGACAAGTGGTTCAGGTGAGCAGAAGAGGTTTGGAACAATGCCCAAGTGAGGCTCCAGCGTGCCGTCCGCCGCCAGAAGGACCAAGCAGATCACCACCGCAGTGAGTTTCCCATGTTCCATCCTGGAGATCTGGAACCCCACCAGGAACCTCCCACTCCGCCTGTCCTGTAAGACACTGAGCCCCCAGTTCGTGGGGGCAGTTCAAGGTCCTCCGGAGGGTCAACGAGGATCTCACTCACCATTCACTGCTACATCTACTCCCACTTACCTCGACTTAGAAGAGTTCCAGTGTCGTGTTGAATAGTCATAGTCAGCTAGCTAACATAGCATCTCTCTGTTTGAGCAGGGTGTTTGAGTAGGCTAAATAAGCTAGCTGCATTTGCTAGCTAAGTCAGTGAAACTGAAAAAAATGACTCTCTCTCTCTCTTGCTACTTTGTTAAAAACTGTTAAACTATTGTCTTTCTCTCTCTTTGAGCCAGCTTCTCACCACATTTTATGAACTACAGTGCTAGCTAGCAGTAGCTTATGCTTTCAGCACTAGATTAATTATCTGATCCTTTGATTGGGTGGACAACATCTCAGTTCAAGCTGCAAGAGCTCTGATAGGTTGGTGGCGGACATCCTCCAGAAGTTGTCACAGTTACTGTGTAAGTCTATGGAAGGGGGTGAGAACAATGAGCCTCCTAAGTTATGTACTGATGGAACAGTAGTGGAGAGGGTAGTAAGTTTTAAGTTCCTCGGCATACACATCACAGACAAACTGAATTGGTCCACTCACACAGACAGCATCGTGAAGGTTGGAGCAGCAGCGCCTCGACAACCTCAGGAGGCTGAAGAAATTTGGCTTGTCACCAAAAACACTCACAAACTTCTACAGATGCACAATCGAGAGCATCCTGTCGGACTGTATCACCGCCTGGTACGGCAACTGCACCGCCCACAACCACAGGGCTCTCCAGAGGGTAGTGAGGTCTGCACAACGCATCACCGGGGGAAAACTGCCTGCCCTCCAGGACACCTACAGCACCCGATGTCACAGGAAGGCCATAAAGATCATCAAGGACAACAACCACCCGAGCAACTGCCTGTTCACCCCGCTATCATCCAGAAGGCGAGGTCAGTACAGGTGCATTAAAGCTGGGGCCGAGAGACTGAAAAACAGCTTCTATCTCAAGGCCATCAGACTGTTAAACAGCCACCACTAACATTGAGTGGCTGCTGCCAACACACTGTCAATGACACTGACTCTACTCCAGCCACTTTAATAATGGGAATTGATGGAAATTGATGTCAAATATATCACTAGCCACTTTAAACAATGCTACTTAATATAATGTTTACATACCCTACATTATTCATCTCATATGTATATGTATACTGTACTCTATATCATCTACTGCATCTTTATGTAATACATGTATCACTAGCCACTTTAACTATGCCACTTTGTTTACATACTCATCTCATATGTATATACTGTACTCGATACCATCTACTGTATCTTGCCTATGCCGCTCTGTACCATCACTCATTCATATATCTTTATGTACATATTCTTCATCCCTTTACACTGTGTATAAGACAGTAGTTTTGGAATTGTTAGTTAGATTACTTGTTGGTTATTACTGCATTGTCGGAACTAGAAGCACAAGCATTTCGCTACACTCGCATTAACATCTGCTAACCATGTGTATGTGACAAATACATTTGATTTTGATTTGATTTGAAGTCAATGTAACCCAGAGGAGGACAGAAGCTAGCTGTCCTCCGGCTACATCATGGTGCTACCCTGCAGAGTGATATTGAGGCTACTGTAGACCATTGCAAAACAGTGTATTTTGATTAGGTTTGCAAAATTCCAGGAACTTTCAATAAATTCCCAGGATTTCCCGTGCAGGTGCACACCATAGAGATTTCACCAATCAATCATTCCAGAATGTGTTCTGTGGTGTTGATAAATGAAGCCAAGACAACGGCAGCATTTTTTTGTGTTTGTTACAAATCTTTAATAGGGAACATGTATCTGATCTCAGTCTAAATTAAAAACTGCGTTTTCAGAGTTGTTTTTGTCAATTCAATTCAGTCCATATAATACAACTGATTTTATATAAATAAAACTTTTACAACATAGAAAAAAATAAGAACATGCCAAAAAAATTGTCTTCAACGACATATTGTGTAAACTATTACAATATAAATAATAAAGGAGAGCCTCACCACTCTAGGAGCTCAGATGTCCAACGTTTCGACAGCCAAGCCGTCTTCATCAGGGTATAATCACTGCGGGATGACTCGTTTATATAGTGTCAAAAGACACAGGTGTCTGTAATCGTGGCCATTAAACTATTAAAATAACAACGTTTTTGAAACAACTAAGTATATATTGTGGACATGTACAAGGTTGATAATAGTTAACAATAGTTATCATAATGAATGAAATGTGTTGTAGACTAATACATCTTTATAATGTAATGGATATAAGTCAGTTTACTGTGAAACCAGCTTTAGGAACTCTGTTGTCATGGCTACGGGGCCAGTCTGTGCTGCTCGCTCAGTGTCATGTTTAGAGTTGGTACGAGTGCTATCCGATCTGGGTCCAGGCTCCCCTAATCCCACAGAATCCTCATAGCCCCCCCCCTCTCATCGACGGGCCACTTTCAGGGCCGAGGGGTGAACGTTACACAGAATCCTCATAGCCCCCCCCCCTCTCATCGACGGGCCACCTTCAGAGCCGAGGGGTGAACGTTACAAATGTCAAACCACTGTTCCTCCACCTTCCTGTGTGGCAGCAGGCCGTTGCGTGGCAGCAGGCCGTTGCGTGGCAGCGCCGGTCTCCTCCAGCGGTCTCTGCTCCTCCCCACCACCCTCCAGAACTGTGTATCTTTGAACAGGAAGACAGCGTTGTGCGTGTAGGAGAAGTAGGCGGCGTCTATGCTACCGTCCGGGTGATCCCCAGACACTACTGCTGGGAACACAGCGGTGATCTTCCTGGGGAAGCCTGGGGACACGCGGGTGGCTGTCACGTCGAACACATACACCTGTTGGAACACCTTTACATGTTTAGATGACAGGAGGAGGAAGTAAAGAACTGTTGAAAGATGTAAACGAGGCAGGTGATAAATGTACTAAACAACAAGATGGTAAATGTTCAGTTTATCAAAACAAACAACTCCGATGGGGATTTTCTGCGGAACACAATATTTTACAACTGATTCAGCCATTTTTTTCCCTCCTCTTTTTCCACTTGGATATAATTGGGAAATATTAAAGGAGGAATGTTTAAACTCTGAGGGGAATAATGTAGCTCTTTACTGAACCGTTTTCATGGTGGTTTTCTGCTGAGGAACATTTCAAATGTATCATTTGCTTTTAAAATCTCTAAACACTTTACATTTAAACAACCAAATCAAGCAGATAAATGAAAAATAAAACAGGAAGGAGATTAATAAAGAATATTAAACATAAATCTACAATATGTTAATGACATGTTAATGACAATGGCTAATCAACAATATGTTAATGACACATGGCTAATCAACAATATGTTAATGACATATGTCAAATCAACAATATGTTAATGACATATGGCTAATCAACAATATGTTAATGACATATGTCAAATCAACAATATGTTAATGACATATGTCAAATCAACAATATGTTAATGACATATGTCAAATCAACAATATGTTAATGACATATGTCAAATCAACAATATGTTAATGACATATGTCAAATCAACAATATGTTAATGACATATGTCAAATCAACAATATGTTAATGACATATGTCAAATCAACAATATGTTAATGACATATGTCAAATCAACAATATGTTAATGACATATGTCAAATCAACAATATGTTAATGACATGTTAATGACATATGGCTAATCAACAATATGTTAATGACATGTTAATGACATATGTCAAATCAACAATATGTTAATGACATATGTCAAATCAACAATGTGTTAATGACATATGTCAAATCAACAATATGTTAATGACATATGTCAAATCAACAATATGTTAATGACATATGTCAAATCAACAATATGTTAATGACATATGTCAAATCAACAATATGTTAATGACATATGTCAAATCAACAATATGTTAATGACATATGTCAAATCAACAATATGTTAATGACATATGTCAAATCAACAATATGTTAATGACATATGTCAAATCAACAATATGTTAATGACATATGTCAAATCAACAATATGTTAATGACATGTCAAATCAACAATATGTTAATGACATGTTAATGACATATGTCAAATCAACAATATGTTAATGACATATGTCAAATCAACAATATGTTAATGACATATGTCAAATCAACAATATGTTAATGACATATGTCAAATCAACAATATGTTAATGACATATGTCAAATCAACAATATGTTAATGACATATGTCAAATCAACAATATGTTAATGACATGTCAAATCAACAATATGTTAATGACATATGGCTAATTAACAATATGTTAATGACTTACATAGGTGCCCTTGAAGAAGTAGATGTGATAGTCCCTCCTGTCATAGAAGGCTGTGTCTATAGGACTGGGCACCCCTGGGAACCCCTCAGAGATGAGTCTAGGGTAGAGGTGTCCCTCAGGGTCCACTGTAAACACCTGGTCATTGTCATCGTCATACCTCCAGTACTGGGTGCCTAGTGTACACAAGGAGATATTCATAAAAATGTATTTATTCAACTTCTACAGATATTTTCATAACAGAGATAATTTCAAATCGCTTAAAAAAACTAAACTAACAAGAGTAAATTAAAACAGCCATATGATAGAGTAGGTCTGGACTACGATTTACAGCCAGAGTTAACGTCAAGAGGGAGACTCAAGCCTCCTACAGATGGAGACACAGTCAAAGGGAGACTCAAGCCTCCTACAGATGGAAACACAGTCAAGAGGGAGACTCAAGCCTCCTACAGATGGAGACACAGTCAAGAGGGAGACTCAAGCCGCTAACAGATGGAAACACAGTCAAGAGGGAGACTCAAGCCTCCTACAGATGGAAACACAGTCAAGAGGGAGACTCAAGCCTCCTAACAGATGGAGACACAGTCAAGAGGGAGACTCAAGCCTCCTAACAGATGGAGACACAGTCAAGAGGGAGACTCAAGCCTCCTACAGATGGAGACACAGTCAAGAGGGAGACTCAAGCCTCCTACAGATGGAACCACAGTCAAGAGGGAGACTCAAGCCTCCTAACAGATGGAACCACAGTCAAAGGGAGACTCAAGCCTCCTACAGATGGAACACAGTCAAGAGGGAGACTCAAGCCTCCTAACAGATGGAGACACAGTCAAGAGGGAGACTCAAGCCTCCTACAGATGGAGACACAGTCAAGAGGGAGACTCAAGCCTCCTACAGATGGAAACACAGTCAAGAGGGAGACTCAAGCCTCCTACAGATGGAGACACAGTCAAGAGGGAGACTCAAGCCTCCTACAGATGGAGACACAGTCAAGAGGGAGACTCAAGCCTCCTACAGATGGAGACACAGTCAAGAGGGAGACTCAAGCCTCCTACAGATGGAACCACAGTCAAGAGGGAGACTCAAGCCTCTAACAGATGGAACCACAGTCAAGAGGGAGACTCAAGCCTCTAACAGATGGAGACACAGTCAAGAGGGAGACTCAAGCCTCTAACAGATGGAGACACAGTCAAGAGGGAGACTCAAGCCTCTAACAGATGGAGACACAGTCAAGAGGGAGACTCAAGCCTCTAACAGATGGAGACACATTCAAGAGGGAGACTCAAGCCCCCTAATGATGGAAACACAGTCAAGAGGGAGACTCAAGCCTCTAACAGATGGAACCACAGTCAAGAGGGAGACTCAAGCCTCTAACAGATGGAGACACAGTCAAGAGGGAGACTCAAGTCTTTAACAGATGGAGACACATTCAAGAGGGAGACTCAAGCCCCCTAATGATGGAAACACAGTCAAGAGGGAGACTCAAGCCCCCTAATGATGGAAACACAGTCAAGAGGGAGACTTAAGCCCCCTAATGATGGAAACACAGTCAAGAGGGAGACTCAAGCCCCCTAATGATGGAAACACAGTCAAGAGGGAGACTTAAGCCCCCTAATGATGGAAACACAGTCAAGAGGGAGACTTAAGCCCCCTAATGATGGAAACACAGTCAAGAGGGAGACTCAAGCCCCCTAATGATGGAAACACAGTCAAGAGGGAGACTTAAGCCCCCTAATGATGGAAACACAGTCAAGAGGGAGACTCAAGCCCCCTAATGATGGAACCACAGTCAAGAGGGAGACTCAAGTCTTTAACAGATGGAACCACAGTCAAGAGGGAGACTCAAGCCTCTAACAGATGGAGCCACGGTCAAGAGAGAGAGAGACAGAGACAGAGACAGAGACAGAGAGAGACAGACAGACAGACAGACAGACAGACAGACAGACAGACAGACAGACAGACAGACAGACAGACAGACAGACAGACAGACAGACAGACAGACAGACAGGTTTACTCTAGTCAGTTCCATTACCTTTAAAGAAGTAGACAGCATCAGTGTTCCTGTTCCACACGTGCACACATGCGTCTACCCCGTCAGGGGGTATGCCGTGCCAGCCCACCTGAAGAGCCACCGGGTCACCATAGCGGGTTCGGTTGGTCCTGTCCTCATACAGAGAGAGGAATGATTTCAACCCTTGCAATGAAGAACCATATATTTACGTGCGTTTTGAAAAATCCAGATATTTATGTTTATATTTTGGGGGGAATGTTTATACAACATAATGAATGTAATTGTACATACACTACATGACCAAAAGTATGTGGACACGTGCATCTTATTACATAATCATGGGCATTAATATGGAGTTGGTCCCTCCCTTTGCAGCTCCACTCTTCTGGGAAGACTTTCCACTAGATGTTGGAACATTGCTGCGGGGACTGACTTCCATTCAGCCACAAGAGCATTAGTGAGGTCTGGGGCACTGATGTTGGGCGATTAGGCCTGGCTCGCATTCGGCCTTCCAATTCAACCCAAAGGTGTTCAATGGGGTTGAGGTCAGGGCAGGCCAGTCAACTTCTTCCCACCGATGTCGACAAACCATTTCTGTATGGACCTTGCTTTGTGCACGGCGGCAGGGTAGCCTAGTGGTTAGAGCGTTGGACTAGTAACCGGAAGGTTGCAAGTTCAAACCCCCGAGTTGACAAGGTACAAATCTGTCGTTCTGCCCCTGAACAGGCAGTTAACCCACTGTTCCTAGGCTGTCATTGAACATAAGAATTTGTTCTTAACTGACTTGCCTCGTTAAATAAAGGTCAAATAAAAAATGCCATGCTGAAACAGGAATCGGGCCTTCCCCAAACTGTTGCCACTAGGCTACATTGGAAGAGCGGAATCATTGTATGCTGTAGCGTTAAGATTTTCCTTGACTGGAACTAAGGGGCCCAAACCATGAAAGACAGCCCCAGACCATTATTCCTCCTCCACCAAACTTTACAGTGGGCACTATGCATTGGGGCAGGTAGCGTTCTTCTGGCATCTGCCAAACCCAGATTCGTCCGTCAGACTGCCAGATGGTGAAGTGTGATTCATCACTCCAGAGAATGTGTTTCCACTGCTCTAGATTCCAATGGCGGTCAGCTTTACACCACTCCAGCCGACGCTTGACATTGCACATGGTGATCTTAGGCTTGTGTGCGGCTGCTCGGCCATGGAAACCCATTTCATGAAGCTCCCGACTAACAGTTCTTGTGCTGACGTTGCTTCCAGAGGCAATTTGGAACTCGGTTGTGAGTGTTGCAACCCGAGGACAGACGATTTTTACGTGCTTCAGCACTCGCTGGTCTCGTTCTGTGAGCTTGTGTGGCCTACCACTTTGCGGCTTAGCATTGTTGCTCCTAGACGTTTCCACTTCACAATAACAGACCTCAAGTTGACACATGATTCCATATGTGCTATTTCATAGTGTTGATGTCTTCACTATTATTCTACAATATAGAAAATAGTACAAATAAAGAAAAATCTTGAATGAGTAGGTGTTCTGGAACTTTTGACTGGTACTATATAAATAAATATTTCAACCTCTTTTCCATACTGTTTATAATGACGATTTAAGTCTATCTCATTGTTTTCAAAATGCACATATATTGTTGTTGGTCTGTAGGAATTCATTGACACACACCCAAAGTCGTTGAAGAGGTGCTGACTAACGGAAAGGTAAACTTTAAGATTGTGATTATTTGTCTGTTTTTACCTGTTCTCATAGAGCCAGTACCAGCCGTCCCTCATGAAGTAGGTGTTGAAACGAATCACCACCTCACCGTACTGGGTTCTCTCCTTCCTGATCCAGTCAAACACTGTGTTGAACTGACCCTTACAGTCCCCTAGAGGGAAACAGACCAGACTGTTGAACCGTACTGGATTCTCTCCTTCCTGATCCAGTCAAACACTGTGTTGAACTGACCCTTACAGCCCCCTAGAGGGAAACAGACCAGACTGTTGAACCGTACTGGATTCTCTCCTTCCTGATCCAGTCAAACACTGTGTTGAACTGACCCTTACAGCCCCCTAGAGGGAAACAGACCAGACTGTTGAACCTTACAGCCCCCTAGAGGGAAACAGACCAGACTGTTGAACCTTACAGCCCCCTAGAGGGAAACAGACCAGACTGTTGAACCTTACAGCCCCCTAGAGGAAACAGACCAGACTGTTGAACCTTACAGCCCCCAGAGGGAAACAGACCAGACTGTTGAACCTTACAGCCCCCTAGAGGGAAACAGACCAGACTGTTGAACCTTACAGCCCCCTAGAGGGAAACAGACCAGACTGTTGAACTTACAGCCCCCTAGAGCCAGACAACAGACCAGACTGTTGAACCCAGCCCCCAGAGGGAAACAGACCAGACTGTTGAACCTTACAGGTAGAGGGAAACACCAGACTGTTGACCCTTACAGTAGAGGGAAACAGACCAGACTGTTGAACCTTACAGCCCCCAGAGGGAAACAGACCAGACTGTTCCAGACCAGACTGTTGAACCTTACAGCCCCCAGAGGGAAACAGACCAGACTGTTGAACCTTACAGCCCCCAGAGGGAAACAGACCAGACTGTTGAACCTTACAGCCCCCAGAGGGAAACAGACCAGACTGTTGAACCTTACAGCCCCCTAGAGGGAAACAGACCAGACTGTTGAACCTTACAGCCCCCTAGAGGGAAACAGACCAGACTGTTGAACCTTACAGCCCCCTAGAGGGAAACAGACCAGACTGTTGAACCAGACTGTTGAACCTTACAGCCCCCTAGAGGGAAACAGACCAGACTGTTGAACCTTACAGCCCCCAGAGGGAAACAGACCAGGTTGAACCTTGAACACAGCCCCCTAGAGGGAAACAGACCAGACTGTTGAACCTTACAGCCCCCAGAGGGAAACAGACCAGACTGTTGAACCTTACAGCCCCCAGAGGGAAACAGACCAGACTGTTGAACCTTACAGCCCCCTAGAGGGAAACAGACCAGACTGTTGAACCTTACAGCCCCCTAGAGGGAAACAGACCAGACTGTTGAACCTTACAGCCCCCTAGAGGGAAACAGACCAGACTGTTGAACCTTACAGCCCCCTAGAGGGAAACAGACCAGACTGTTGAACCTTACAGCCCCCTAGAGGGAAACAGACCAGACTGTTGAACCTTACAGCCCCCTAGAGGGAAACAGACCAGACTGTTGAACCTTACAGCCCCCCAGAGGGAAACAGACCAGACAAACAGATGGAAGAGGAGTTGACAGATAGCCAGGTAGCCAGACAGCCAGCCAGATGGTAGGTGGACAGGTATAGGTAGGTAGGTGGGTAGGTAAGTAGGTAGACAGGTGTAGGTAGGTAGGCAGGTAGGTAGGTAGGTAGGTAGGTAGACAGGTGTAGGTAGGTAGGTAGGTAGGTAGGTAGGTAGGTAGGTAGGTAGGTAGGTAGGTAGGTAGGTAGGTAGGTAGACAGGTAGGTAGGTAGGTAGGTAGGTAGACAGGTGTAGGTAGGTAGGTAGACAGGTGTAGGCAGGTAGATAGGTAGGCAGGTAGACAGGTGTAGGTAGGTAGGCAGGTGTAGGTAGGTAGACAGGTGTTGGTAGGTAGGCAGGTAGTATATTCCTATTTCGTCCACTAGGTGGTACTGTTTCCACAACTTTCACATACAGTGGCTCTGTCCTACCATAGAGGTGCTGTATGGACTTCCTGTCCATCCAGTTGATCTCGAAGCCTGATTCCTGGGGCAGGTAACTGGGTTGCATAATGGAACCAGTCCTGTAGATGTGAGGCAGGCCCAGGACGTGGCCTATCTCATGCACTGCCACCTGACGGGTGGGAAAACAACGGTGGTATTCAGGGTTAATTACATTTGACTAAATTACAGGTGCAATTAGGGCTAAGTACCTTGCTCAAGGGCACACTGACAGAGTTTTCACCTCGTCGACTTGGGGACTCAAACTATTAACTTTTCAGTTACTGGCCCAAACACTAGGCTACCTGTCTCCTACCTGATGGTGCTCACTCAGCCCGGACATTTAACCACTAGGCTACCTGATGGTGCTCACTCAGCCCGGACATTCAACCACTAGGCTACCTGATAGTGCTCACTCAGCCATGACATTTAACCACTAGGCTACCTGATAGTGCTCAATCAGCTCTGACATTTAACCACTAGGCTACCTGATAGTGCTCACTCAGCCCTGACATTTAACCACTAGGCTACCTGTCTCCTACCTGATAGTTCTCACTCAGCCCTGACATTTAACCACTAGGCTACCTGATAGTGCTCACTCAGCCCTGACATTTAACCACTAGGCTACCTGATGGTGCTCACTCAGCCCTGACATTTAACCACTAGGCTACCTGTCTCCTACCTGATAGTTCTCACTCAGCCCTGACATTTAACCACTAGGCTACCTGATGGTGCTCACTCAGCCCTGACATTTAACCACTAGGCTACCTGTCTCCTACCTGGTAGTGCTCACTCAGCCCTGACATTTAACCACTAGGCTACCTGATAGTTCTCACTCAGCCCTGACATTTAACCACGAGGCTACCTTCTCACTCAGCCCTGTTTAACCACTAGGCTACCTGTCTACCTGATAGTGCTCACTCAGCCCTGACATTTAACCACTAGGCTACCTGTCTCCTACCTGACAGTGCTCACTCAGCCCTGAAAAAAATAAAAAATATATATTTTCATTGAAAACTCAGAAAAGATGACAAACATTTTGGTTACTTGTCTGTTAGACAAAATAAGTCAAATAGAATAAAAACATACATCTGACCAGTGGTGGAAAAAGTACCCAAAGTAAAGATACCTAAACTTGTCTCCTACCTGATAGTTCTCACTCAGCCCTGACATTTAACCACTAGGCTACCTGTCTCCTACCTGATAGTGCTCACTCAGCCCTGACATTTAACCACTAGGCTACCTGTCTCCTACCTGATAGTGCTCACTCAGCCCTGACATTTAACCACTAGGCTACCTGTCTCCTACCTGATAGTTCTCACTCAGCCCTGACATTTAACCACTAGGCTACCTGTCTCCTACCTGATAGTGCTCACTCAGCCCTGACATTTAACCACTAGGCTACCTGATAGTGCTCACTCAGCCCTGACATTTAACCACTAGGCTACCTGATAGTGCTCACTCAGCCCTGACATTTAACCACTAGGCTACCTGATAGTGCTCACTCAGCCCTGACATTTAACCACTAGGCTACCTGTCTCCTACCTGATAGTGCTCACTCAGCCCTGACATTTAACCACTAGGCTACCTGATAGTTCTCACTCAGCCCTGACATTTAACCACTAGGCTACCTGATGGTGCTCACTCAGCCCTGACATTTAACCACTAGGCTACCTGATGGTGCTCCTCAGCCCTGACATTTAACCACTAGGCTACCTGTCTCCTACCTGATAGTGCTCACTCATTTGCTCACACAGATATAGCATAATGAAAGCCCTGACATTTAACCACTCAGGCTACCTGTCTCCTACCTGATAGTTCTCACTCAGCCCTGACATTTAACCACTAGGCTACCTGTCTCCTACCTGATAGTTCTCACTCAGCCCTGACATTTAACCACTAGGCTACCTGTCTCCTACCTGATAGTGCTCACTCAGCCCTGACATTTAACCACTAGGCTACCTGTCTCCTACCTGATAGTTCTCACTCAGCCCTGACATTTAACCACGAGGCTACCTGTCTCCTACCTGATAGTGCTCACTCAGCCCTGACATTTAACCACTAGGCTACCTGATCCTACCTGATAGTTCTCACTCAGCCCTGACATTTAACCACTAGGCTACCTGATCCTACCTGATAGTGCTCACTCAGCCCTGACATTTAACCACTAGGCTACCTGATCCTACCTGATAGTTCTCACTCAGCCCTGACATTTAACCACGAGGCTACCTGTCTCCTACCTGATAGTGCTCACTCAGCCCTGACATTTAACCACAGGCTACCTGTCTCCTACCTGATAGTTCTCACTCAGCCCTGACATTTAACCACTAGGCTACCTGATCCTACCTGATAGTTCTCACTCAGCCCTGACATTTAACCACTAGGCTACCTGATCCTACCTGATAGTGCTCACTCAGCCCTGACATTCAACCACTAGGCTACCTGATAGTGCTCACTCAGCCCTGACATTCAACCACTAGGCTACCTGATGGTGCTCACTCAGCCCTGACATTTAACCACTAGGCTACCTGAAGGTGCTCACTCAGCCCTGACATTTAACCACTAGGCTACCTGTCTCCTACCTGATAGTTCTCACTCAGCCCTCAGGTTTCCTGGGTTTTCTAATATTTACATGAATGTAATTTGTCTTATAAATGAACACAGGGAAGGCAGGCAGGTACATCACAAATCACAAGTCCATCAGATATTACAGATAACCATCATGTTTGAATCAAAACATCCTGTCCCACACTCACTTTGAGCAGGCTGATTCCACTGCCAGTGTTAGGTGCAGTAAAATGTTCATCGTCATCAAAGTGAATGTCTCCCAGGAACCAGGCGTGAGCAAACTCTCGTCCAGTACCATCGAACTTCTGATTGCATCCCAAGTGTCTCCCTGCATGGTTGAAACACAACGAAAAGGACACACTATCTATCGTCATTGCCTCTACAAAATGTAAAGATATAACATTTTTAAAAATAACCATTTCCAGGGAAGATATAGCATAATGAAAGCCTGGTCTGTGATCTGCTTGTGCTGTCCTACCAGCTGACAACAAGACAGCATATACAGGTCTGGGACCAGGCTAGAGTAGATGCAATTTGTTCATAACATTCAATTCATCCCAAATACACAGGTAATATTGTCTAAACCTAGGCATGTGAGACGAGACTGGGTACCAGTCTGTTTTTGTGGACATTCCAGTCCTTGTACTTTGTGTCATTGCATTACAGGGACTGGTAAGGACCGGTATGTGAGTAGAAATGGACTGGTGCCCAGGCTAAAACGAGACCCACCTGTGCCAAAACCCAGTTTGATGTCTACATCCGCCAGGGGAGAGGATGTGTCCTCTATAAACTCCAGGGGAGACACCTCGCTCCACATTCTGAAGGCCAGGCTGATGATGTGTCTCTGGTCCTGTATGGTCAGCTGACTGCTGTAACCCTCTCCTAGACATGAACAAAGGCCAGCACACATTCTGTTGAATATGACAAGGCCTTATAGTAACCCTCACCTATCAGCCTCATAGTAACCCTCACCTATCAGCCTCATAGTAACCCTCACCTATCAGCCTCATAGTAACTCTTACCTATCAGCCTCATAATAACACTCACCTATCAGCCTCATAGTAACACTCACCTATCAGCCTCATAGTAACCCTCACCTATCAGCCTCATAATAACCCTCACCTATCAGCCTCACAGTAACCCTCACCTATCAGCCTCATAGTAACCCTCACCTATCAGCCTCATAGTAACCCTCACCATCGCCTCATAGTAACCCTCAACCATCAGCCTCATAGTAACCCTCACATATCAGTCTCATTGTAACCCTCACCTATCAGTCTCATAGTAACCCTCATAGTAACACCTATCAGCCTCATAGTAACCCTCACCTATCAGTAACCCTCACCTATCAGCCTCATAGTAACCCTCACCTATCAGCCTCATAGTAACCCTCACCTATCAGCCTCATAGTAACCCTCACCTCAGCCTCAATAACCCTCACCTATCATCATAGTAACCCTCACCTATCAGCCTCATAGTAACCCTCACCTATCAGCCTCATAGTAACCCTCAACCATCAGCCTCATAGTAACCCTCACCTATCAGCCTCATTGTAACCCTCACCTATCAGTCTCATAGTAACCCTCACCTATCAGCCTCATAGTAACCCTCACCTATCAGCCTCATAGTAACCCTCACCTATCAGCCTCATAGTAACCCTCACCTATCAGCCTCATAGTAACCCTCACCTATCAGCCTCATAGTAACCCTCACCTATCAGCCTCATAGTAACCCTCACCTATCAGCCTCATAATAACCCTCACCTATCAGCCTCATAGTAACCCTCACCTATCAGTATCATAGTAACCCTCACCTATCAGCCTCATAGTAACCCTCACCTATCAGCCTCATAGTAACCCTCACCTATCAGCCTCATAGTAACCCTCACCTATCAGCCTCATAGTAACCCTCATCAGTAACCCTCACCTATCAGCCTCATAGTAACCCTCACCTATCAGCCTCAGTAACCCTCACCTATCCCTCCTCAGCCTAGTAACCCTCCTCACCTATCACCCTCACCTATCAGCCTCATAGTAACCCTCACCTATCAGCCTCATAGTAACCCTCACCTATCAGTCACCATCAGTAACCCTCACCTATCAGCCTCATAGTAACCCTCTCAGCCTCATAGTAACCCTCACCTATCAGCCTCATAATAACCCTCACCTATCAGTCTCATAGTAACTCTCACCTATCAGTATCATAGTAACCCTCACCTATCAGCCTCATAGTAACCCTCACCTATCAGCCTCATAGTAACCCTCACCCATCAGCCTCATAATAACCCTCACCTATCAGCCTCATAATAACCCTCGCCTATCAGCCTCATAGTAACCCTCACCTATCAGTCTCATAGTAACTCTCACCTATCAGCCTCCACTTCAGCACCATTTTGGAGAATGCCATGTTTCCCCATGCACGTCTCCCCACATGTCTCTTCTGCCTCCGCTTGGACAGCAGTGAGGCCACGCGGTTCTGATGCTGATGAGGTCTGTCAGTAGCAGTGGTAGTAAGAGGGCTCTGATGAGGTCTGTCAGTAGCAGTGGTAGGAGGAGGCCTCTGATGAGGTCTGTCAGTAGCAGTGGTAGGAGAGGGGCTCCGATGAGGTCTGTCGGTAGCAGTGGTAGGAGGAGGGCTCCGATGAGGTCTGTCGGTAGCAGTGGTAGGAAAAGGGCTCCGATGAGGTCTGTCAGTAGCAGTGGTAGGAGGAGGGCTCTGATGAGGTCTGTCGGTAGCAGTGGTAGGAGGAGGGCTCTGATGAGGTCTGTCAGTAGCAGTGGTAGTAAGAGGGCTCCGATGAGGTCTGTCAGTAGCAGTGGTAGGAGGAGGCCTCTGATGAGGTCTGTCAGAAGCAGTGGTAGGAGGAGGGCTCTGATGAGGTCTGTCATTAGCAGTGGTAGGAGGAGGGCTCTGATGAGGTCTGTCGGTAGCAGTGGTAGGAGGAAGGCTCTGATGAGGTCTGTCAGTAGCAGTGGTAGGAGGAGGGCTCTGATGAGGTCTGTCAGTAGCAGTGGTAGGAGGAGGGCTCTGATGAGGTCTGTCAGTAGCAGTGGTAGGAGGAGGCCTCTGATGAGGTCTGTCAGTAGCAGTGGTAGGAGGAGGGCTCTGATGAGGTCTGTCAGTAGCAGTGGTAGGAGGAGGGCTCTCTGATGAGGTCTGTCAGTAGCAGTGGTAGGAGGAGGGCTCTTATGAGATCTGTCAGTAGCAGTGGTAGGAGGAGGGCTCTGATGAGGTCTATCAGTAGCAGTGATAGGAGGAGGGCTCTGACGCTGATGAGGTCTGTCAGTAGCAGTGGTAGGAGGAGGCCTCTGATGAGGTCTGTCAGTACCAGTGGTAGGAGGAGGGCTCTGATGAGGTCTGTCAGTAGCAGTGGTAGGAGGAGGCCTCTGATGAGGTCTGTCAGTAGCAGTGGTAGGAGGAGGGCTCTGATGAGGTCTGTCAGTAGCAGTGGTAGGAGGAGGGGTTCTGATGAGGTCTGTCAGTAGCAGTGGTAGGAGGAGGGCTCTGATGAGGTCTGTCAGTAGCAGTGGTAGGAAAAGGGCTCTGATGAGGTCTGTCAGTAGCAGTGGTAGGAGGAGGCCTCCGATGAGGTCTGTCAGTAGCAGTGGTAGGAGGAGGCCTCTGATGAGGTCTGTCAGTAGCAGTGGTAGGAGGAGGGCTCTGATGAGGTCTGTCAGTAGCAGTGGTCGGAGGACGGCTCTGATGAGGTCTGTCAGTAGCAGTGGTCGGAGGAGGCCTCTGATGAGGTCTGTCAGTAGCAGTGGTAGGAGGAGGGCTCTGATGAGGTCTGTCAGTAGCAGTGGTAGGAGGAGGGCTCCGATGAGGTCTGTCAGTAGCAGTGGTAGGAGGAGGCCTCTGATGAGGTCTGTCAGTAGCAGTGGTAGGAGGAGGGCTCTGATGAGGTCTGTCAGTAGCAGTGGTAGGAGGAGGGCTCTCTGATGAGGTCTGTCAGTAGCAGTGGTAGGAGGAGGCCTCTGATGAGGTCTGTCAGTACCAGTGGTAGGAGGAGGGCTCTGATGAGGTCTGTCAGTAGCAGTAGTAGGAGGAGGGCTCTGATGAGGTCTGTCAGTAGCAGTGATAGGAGGAGGGCTCTGATGAGGTCTGTCAGTAGCAGTGGTAGGAGGAGGCCTCCGATGAGGTCTGTCAGTAGCAGTGGTAGGAGGAGGCCTCTGATGAGGTCTGTCAGTAGCAGTGGTAGGAGGAGGGCTCTGATGAGGTCTGTCAGTAGCAGTGGTAGGAGGAGGGCTCTGATGAGGTCTGTCAGTAGCAGTGGTAGGAGGAGGCCTCTGATGAGGTCTGTCAGTAGCAGTGGTAGGAGGAGGGCTCTGATGAGGTCTGTCAGTAGCAGTGGTAGGAGGAGGGCTCTGATGAGGTCTGTCAGTAGCAGTGGTAGGAGGAGGCCTCTGATGAGGTCTGTCAGTAGCAGTGGTAGGAGGAGGCCTCTGATGAGGTCTGTCAGTAGCAGTGGTAGGAGGACGGCTCTGATGAGGTCTGTCAGTAGCAGTGGTAGGAGGAGGGCTCTGATGAGGTCTGTCAGTAGCAGTGGTAGGAGGAGGGCTCTGATGAGGTCTGTCAGTAGCAGTGGTAGGGTCGTTCCCTGTGTGACTGTGTGCATTGCTGTTATTCTCTGTGTTGTTTATAGCAGAATCATTGAGAGTATCACCGACTGGGTCGTAGTATTCTGTTGTGCTACTGGCAGATATATCATCTTTGTAGGTACTGACAGTGCTATTAAAAATGTCACTGAATGAATTGTCAACCTCTGTATAGTTTCCATCAGTGCCATTAGAAAGGTCAGCGAATATGTTATTGTCCACTGGGTAATCAGTAGCAGAGCCATTTAAAACACCACTGAATGTTTTGTTAGAGTATTCTGAGGTGTCTGTGTTCTTAGTTAGCCAGGTGGCGGTGTTGATACCAAGTGCTGAGCTGGTGGAGTCGTGTACTTCATCAGTAGCATCATCCGTCTCCTTATCCGGGACCCCACACCTTGGCTTGTTCATGGCAGCCTTGGTGGCGTCGTCAAACCGCCCTGTGACAGACAGGCCGGACACCATCTGGAAGTCTCTGAGAGCTGAGATGAAGGCTTGGCTTTCAGTGGGATTTGGAGAGTCTTCGTCATCATCATCATCATCATCAGTCTCTGCACGTGACAACGATGAGTCTCCCTCCTGTATCCCAGATAGGTCTTCCTCCCCGGGAAAGTCTTCATCGTTAGAAATGCCTGTTGATTGGTCAAACTGGAGCTCCTCCCAGTTCACCGGTCTTATGAAGCCGTACCTTGAGAGAAATAGCTGGAAATATGGCATGTTGTTAAAACAGCTGGTAGAACTAACACCTCTAGAACATCTAACAGGAAATAACCTAGTCTGGGCATCAGTCTGTTTAGATAACATTCCTCTAGTCTGGGTACCAGTCTGTTTAGATAACATTCCTCTAGTCTGGGTACCAGTCTGTTTAGATAACAATCCACTCGTCTAGGTACCAGTCTGTTTAGATAACATTCCACTAGTCTGGCTACCAGTTTAAGATGATCTACTTCCTATCCAAATCTTCTCTTTTATTATCTATTATGTAAAGGATGATCTACTTCCTATCCAGATCTTGTATTTTATTATCTATGATCTAAGTTGTCTACTTCCTATCCAGATCTTGTCTTGTATGATCTATTATCTAAGTTGTCTACTTCCTATCCAGATCTTGTATTTTATTATCTATGATCTAAGTTGTCTACTTCCTATCCAGATCTTGTATTTTATTATCTATGATCTATGTTGTCTACTTCCTATCCAGATCTTGTATTTTATTATCTGTGATCTAAGTTGTCTACTTCCTATCCAGATCCAGAGGGTCTGATGCAGTTGCTAGAGGAGCTGGATTACCTCGCGGCATTGGACGACGATGGGAACCTATCAGAGATCGGGATCATAATCTCTGAGTTGCCATTGGATGCTCAGATGGCCAAGGCTCTGCTGGCGTCCTGTGAGTTTGATTGTGTGAACGAGATGGTGACCATCGCAGCTATGCTATCAGGTATGTAGTTTACACTCCTACAACCTTTGGCTCATTTGATTCTATTTGATTCCCTCAGGGTGGATTGTACCAACATGGATTAACTCTTAAACTGGGTTTAATCAAGGTTTATCTAGTAATGTTTTTGCACTGAACCTTAAACCTCGTTTTCAATAATCATAGTTCAATCTAATCCTTCTTCTACACTAAATTTAATTTAGAACTCAGACCAAGATCAAATGTAATCTTGTTGCTCCATTGTTTTAAAAACTAATTTAAATTCAGTTTTGGGATTAAATCTAAACTGACACTGTTTGAATGCATAAAATATCAGTGTGAATCATTTGTATGTCCTTTATTTTCTTTGTGATTAACAATTTTATCTCCTGTGGTTTATCAAGTTCGTTAAACTCAACTATCCAGATAAATAATTTGACAGATAAATGCAATTAATTTCATCCTTAGCCTGAAGTGAAAAGTCACTTTGCTGACTAGGCTAGCAATGACCAGTGCTGGTTTGTTTCCATAGAACTACAACATATTTACATGGTGAATCCATTAGGACACGTATCACTGATCATAGTTTAGTGATTTAACCTTAGATGAACTAATCCAGTCTTAAAATTAAGTGGTGCAACACATTTACAAAGTCTCGATTAGGTCTAATCTAAGATTGATTTAAATCATGTTGGTGCAACACACCCTCCGTGTCTTGTAATGGGGTTAAACCCTCACGCTTATGTTTACATCCATAACGCCTTTATAACCACTACTGAAGATAGTAGAATATCCATCATAAGCAGTCTTAACCATTATGGACAACTACATCGGGCATCCTTGACCTTTTGAATGTATAATCTGCCAGACAGTATAATCTGCCAGACAGTATGCCAGACAGTATAATCTGCCAGACAGTATAATCTACTATATGGACATAGTCTAGTCTCTGACCTTTTGGATGTTTAATCTGCCAGACAGTATAATCTGCCAGACAGTATGCCAGACAGTATAATCTGCCATATATTGAATAGCTGAACATCACATTTGCACCTAATAAAATAGTGATTACTTGGAGAGAAAATAAAAGTGTTACCTCTGCAGTATCCTGGTCTGTTATGAGCTCAGCCTGGTGAGAGGAGGGGATCTCTAGGTCGGAATGATCCCGACTGTGGAAGAGTTTCTCTGCATCAGTGGAGCCAATGTTGGTCAACAACAATACATTTATCAACTGGAGTAAAATCAGCATCGTGGTTTGTTGCGGTGTGTCTTGACACGGGTCAGTTTGATGATGGCGAGAGAGAGAGAGGGAGATAATGACCCACTGAAGAGTGAAATCATGTCCTCAACCAAAATGTAAAGGCTCTTTTCCAAAGTTACGCCCTTTAAAACGTGACACACTTTGAAGTTTTACAGAGTATCGACACTTCAATAAAGTAGACCTATAGAGATGGCCTATGACTCGCATTACGCACTCAGCTGCGAAAGGTAAACAAACACCTCTAAAGCGGCTGCTAAATTAAAAATGTCCGCCAACTGTGTGCCTAACGCTTCCCTGGTTACTAATGGATACTGGTTACTAATGGATACGGAGCGGTCTTAACCGTTGGCATTTCAGCCCGGACAGTAAGGGGCGGGAAAACAGCCACGCGACTCCCGCCCAGGAACACACCTGGTTGGAACGCATGGCGCGCGTCTCTCCCCCTCAGATGGATTTATTCAGTTTAAAAAAAAACGGCCATAAATAAAAATCAATAAATCACCATTTCAACATATTGTTAGAGCTGTGCACTAATTGTTCACTATTTAATTTTTTATAATTAAATTAATATTTTTCAATTCTCAAAGTATGCTCATTTTTATATATATATATATATATATATTTTTTTTTTATTTTTTTTATTTATTTATTTAACCTTTATTTAACTAGGCAAGTCAGAAGAAATTCTTATATACAATGAAGGCCTACCTGGGAACAGTGGAGTTAACTGCCTTGTTCAGGGGCAGAAGGACATATTTTTTTACCTTGTCAGCTCGGGGATTCGGCACTAACCACTAGGCTACCTGCCTAGCGTGGCACAATAAAATAATTGTCTCAATGTTTTTACCATAAATACAATACTTCTATCAGCTCAGTGTATTCACAAGTTTATAAGAGCATGATACATTCAGTGTCAACAAATAGGCATAAAGCATTACAATATCTCTGTGGTGCACAACAACACATGACAATATAATAAATACACAGATGGTTATCCGCGATCAAAATAGGACATAAAACCCCACAAATAACAGAAAATACTTCACAGAGATAAATCAATCACAAAGAATGCAACACCACAATCCTTTTTCACAGAGGCTGAATGAGAACGTGATGGGGGACGGATCAAGTTTTTCGGGTTGGTTTGCGGTCCGTCTCGTCAAGTCTGTCACTGTAGAGCCTTCGCTATCCCTGTGGCTAGGTGCTCAGCTGTCGGTTTGTCTGCTGAGCAGCTGACCGAGAGCCCCTCGGCCGTCATGGCCTCTGCTGTGGTGGGTCCTATGGCCGCAAACTGGAAGACCAAAAACAACACAACATTTTGAAGGTCAATTGTATTGGCAGTATAACAGCATCACAAGCTCAATGAAGATATCCACAGTCACTTAAAAGTTACATCGGAAAAGCGTTCTCACCTTTATCTGCATAAGTTGTTCACCTGACAGTCTCCTCACTGTTTCCAAACAGAAACTGACTCCCGACGGGCTGAAGAAAGCAACGCTGGCTGGAACACCCTGCGTGTGGACGGAGCCCAAACCATGACGATTAGTGTATGAATGTTTCTGAACGATAACAACATCACAACGGGTGATGGGGCGGGCAGGGTAGCCTAGTGGTTAGAGTGTAGAGGCGGCAGGGTAGTCTAGTGGTTAGAGTGTAGAGGCGGCAGGGTAGCCTAGTGGTTAGAGTGTAGAGGCGGCAGGGTAGTCTAGTGGTTAGAGTGTGGTTAGAGTGAGGCGGCAGGTAGCCTAGTGGTTAGTGGTTAGTGGAGAGTGTAGAGGCGGCGTAGCCAGGGTAGTCTAGTGGTTAGAGTGTAGAGGCGGCAGGGTAGCCTAGTGGTTAGAGTGTAGAGGCGGCAGGGTAGCCTAGTGGTTAGAGTGTAGAGAGGCGGCAGGGTAGCCTAGTGGTTAGAGGTAGGCGGCAGGGTAGCCTAGTGGTTAGAGTGTAGAGGCGGCAGGGTAGCCTAGTGGTTAGAGTGTAGAGGCTAGGGGCTAGTCTAGTGGTTAGAGTGTAGAGGCGGCAGGGTAGCCTAGTGGTTAGAGTGTAGAGGTGGCAGGATAGCCTAGTGGTTAGAGTGTAGAGGCGGCAGGGTAGCCTTAGTGGTTAGAGTGTGGAGGCGGCAGTGGGGTAGGGTAGTAGAGGTTAGTGTAGAGGCGGCAGGGTAGCCTAGTGGTTAGAGTGTAGAGGCGGCAGGGTAGCCTAGTGGTTAGAGTGTAGAGGCGGCAGGATAGCCTAGTGGTTAGAGTGTAGAGGCGGCAGGATAGCCTAGTGGTTAGAGTGTAGAGGCGGCAGGATAGCCTAGTGGTTAGAGCGTTGGACTAGTAACCAGAAGGTTGAAAGTTCAAACCCCCGAGCTGACAAGGTACAAATCTGTCGTTCTGCCCCCTGAACAGGCAGTTAACCCACTGTTCCCCGGTAGGCCGTCATTGAAAATAAGAATGTGTTCTTAACGGACTTGCCTAGTTAAATAAAGGTAAAATAAACAACGTGGATATATGGGATAGTGTTTTGAGGGGAAAGTCCGGGACTTAGCTTCCTGTACCTGCTCTGTAAAATGTTTCTCCAGGTTCTTCTCCAGGTCTGGATGTTGAGCTGTCTGATAAACCATCAGTGTGTCTAGAGGAACACCTGAAAAACAAAAACGTGAAACGAATGTCACCTAACGGTATTAGATACTACCTTGTAAATAGTACAGAGTATTCATGAGTATTAAAAAAAATAGGAGTTATAATAGAGGGAACTTACCGTTTTCCCTCAAAGCAGAAGGTAAAACTTCTCTTTTAATGGAACCACAGGGGAAGAGAAGAGGTAATATATTGGCATCCTCTCCTATATCAAGCCAGAATGTAGGTCTAGTTAGCTAGCTCAATATAAAACACAACATGCAACATTTTCAAAGATTTTGCTGAGTTACAGTTCATATAACGAAAACAGTTAATGTTAAATTAATTCATTTATGGATTTCACATGACTGGGAATACAAATATGCATCTGTTGGTCACAGATACCTTAAAAAAAAAGTAGGGGCGTGGATCAGAAAACCAGTCAGTATCTGGTGTGACCATCGTTTGCCTCATTCAGCTTGACACGTCTCCTTCGTATTGAGTTGATCAGGCTGTTGATTGTGGCCTGTGGAATGTTGTTGTCTCACTCCTCTTCAATGGCTGTGCGAAGTTGCTGGATATTTGTGGGAACTGGAACCACGGCGTCGTACACAACGATCCAGAGCATCCCAAACATGCTCAATTAGGTGTCATGTCTGGTGAGTGTGCAGGCCATGGAAGAACTGGGACATTTTCAGCTTCCAGGAATTGTGTGCAGATCCTTGCGACATGAGACCGTGCACCATCATGCTGAAACATGAGATGATGGCGGCGGACGAATGGCACAACAATGGGCCTCAGGATCTCGTCACAGTATCTCTGTTTATTCAAATTGCAATTGATAAAATGCAATTGTATTCGTTGTCCGTAGCTTATGCCTGCCCATACCGTCACCCCAACGCCACCATGGGGTACTCTGTTCACAACGTTGACATCAGCAAACTGCTCGCTCACACAACGCTGTCTGCCATCTGCCCGGTACAGTTGAAACCAAGATTCATCCGTGAAGAGAACACTTCTGAAAGCGTGCCAGTGGCCATCGAATGTGAGCATTTTCCCACTGAAGTCGATTACTATGCAGAACTGCAGTCAGGTCAAGACCCTGGTGAGGACAACGAGCACGCAGATGAGCTTGTGAGGCCGGTTGGACGTACTGCCAAATTCTCTAAAATAACACTGGAGGCGGCTTATGGTAGAGAAATTAACATTCAATTATCTGGCAACAGCTCTGGTGGACATTCCTGCAGTCAGCATGCCAATTGCACTCTCCCTCAAAACTTGAGACATCTGTGGTATTGTGCCGTGTGACAAAACTGGGTTATCGTGGCAACGTAGAAATGTTCACTAACAGGGATGTAAACAAATGTGTGCACAAAATTTGAGAGAAATAAGCTTTTTTTGTGCATTTTGGAAAATGCCTAGGATCTTTTATTTCAACTCATGAAACGTAGGACGAACACTTTACATGTTGCGTTTTATATTTTTGTTCAGCGTAGTTGCGTTTAAAAAGGTAAATGATTGTCGTACGTTCAAGGATGAGGCGCGAGAGAACGTCTGCAGTCCCAGTGTCCTCTCCCAGGGGGACCAGACCTAGGTTTTCCACTACGGAAGAAAAACAGACGACTGATTACTGAAATATAATACCAAACAGAAACCTACTTTTCATTAATACAGTAGTAGTTTATGGTATTAATACAGTAGTAGTTTAGGGTATTAATACAGTAGTAGTTTATGGTATTAATACAGTAGTAGTTTATGGTATTAATACAGTAGTAGTGTATGGTATTAATACAGTAGTAGTGTATGGTATTAATACAGTAGTAGTTTATGGTATTAATACAGTAGTAGTTTATGGTATTAATACATGTACAGTAGTAGTTTATGACATTAATACAGTAGTAGTTTAGGGTATTAATACAGTAGTAGTTTATGACATTAATACAGTAGTAGTTTAGGGTATTAATACAGTAGTAGTTTATGGTATTAATACATGTACAGTAGTAGTTTATGACATTAATACAGTAGTAGTTTATGGTATTAATACAGTAGTAGTTTATGGTATTAATACATGTACAGTAGTAGTTTAGGGTATTAATACAGTAGTAGTTTATGGTAATAATACAGTAGTAGTTTATGACATTAATACAGTAGTAGTTTATGGTATTAATACAGCAGTAGTTTATGGTATTAATACATGTACAGTAGTAGTTTAGGGTATTAATACAGTAGTAGTTTATGACATTAATACAGTAGTAGTTTATGACATTAATACAGTAGTAGTTTATGACATTAATACAGTAGTAGTTTATGGCATTAATACAGTAGTAGTTTATAGTATTAATACAGTAGTAGTTTATGGTATTAATACAGTAGTAGTTTAGGGTATTAATACAGTAGTAGTTTAGGGTATTAATACAGTAGTAGTTTAGGGTATTAATACAGTAGTAGTTTATGGTATTAATACAGTAGTAGTTTAGGGTATTAATACAGTAGTAGTTTATGGTATTAATACAGTAGTAGTTTAGGGTATTAATACAGTAGTAGTTTATGGTATTAATACAGTAGTAGTTTAGGGTATTAATACAGTAGTAGTTTAGGGTATTAATACAGTAGTAGTTTAGGGTATTAATACAGTAGTAGTTTAGGGTATTAATACAGTAGTAGTTTAGGTATTAATACAGTAGTAGTTTATGGTATTAATACAGTAGTAGTTTAGGTATTAATACAGTAGTAGTTTAGGTATTAATACAGTAGTAGTTTAGGGTATTAATACAGTAGTAGTTTAGGGTATTAATACAGTAGTAGTTTAGGTATTAATACAGCAGTAGTTTAGTAGTAGTATTAATACAGTAGTAGTTTAGGTATTAATACAGTAGTAGTTTAGGTATTAATACAGTAGTAGTTTAGGGTATTAATACAGTAGTAGTTTAGGGTATTAATACAGTAGTAGTTTAGGTATTAGTACAGTAGTAGTTTATGGTATTAATACAGTAGTAGTATTTTAGTATTAATACAGTAGTAGTTTAGGGTATTAATACAGTAGTAGTTTAGGGTATTAATACAGTAGTAGTTTATGACATTAATACAGTAGTAGTTTATGGTATTAATACAGTAGTAGTTTATAGTATTAATACAGTAGTAGTTTAGGGTATTAATACAGTAGTAGTTTAGGGTATTAATACAGTAGTAGTTTAGGGTATTAATACAGTAGTAGTTTAGGGTATTAGTACAGTAGTAGTTTAGGGTATTAATACAGTAGTAGTTTATGACATTAATACAGTAGTAGTTTATGGTATTAATACAGTAGTAGTCATTATGCTACCCATGAATGAACACCCTAAACATTCTTATAAAGTGTTTTGGTGCAGATAACAGCTCCATACAGTCAAACTTTAACGTTTCAGCTAACAGAACAACCCTGTAGTCCCTTCCCAATAAATCAGAGGTAAACGGAAAAGTACAGATACCGAGAGAGTGTTGCACCTGCCACCTGCCCTCAATAAAAGACAGGCAGCAAGACGTCAGTAAACTGTCACTTGTGGGGAAGTCATTTCCAGCTGACTGACGGCTCGTGGTAAACATGGTTGACACGTTACTGTGACAGCCAGGTGCCTCTGTCACACATACTATATCTAGTACCATCTCATTAAAGGCCCACTCTTGTGGTATTTACAACTTTTTATTTTTATTACACTCAGTTGCCAGTTTATTAGGTACCCCATCCCGTTCACAAAAAAAATGGTTCTCTCCTGTAGACAGGGAGTCACGTGGTCGTGGCCTGGCTATATGAAGGCAGGCAGACATTCAAAAAAGACAAACATTAAGACCTGATAGCTAGTAAAACACAGCCGAAACTCGACAAACATCAGCAACCAGAGTGGATAAACACAGACAGAAATGACACGCAAACATCAACAACGGATCGACCCACTGAGAGAGCAACTCCATACTTTGATTTTCAGTCACTGTTCCATTGAACGTTAGAGTGGGCAAAACAAGTTGCCTGAACGTCTTTGAGCGTGTAATGGTCGTTGGTGACAGACGCGCCGGTTCCGGTATCTCAGAAACGGTCGCCCTCCTGGGCATTTCACGCACTACAGTGACTACGGGTTTACCGACAACGATGCAACAAACAAACATCCCGCCAGCGGCAGCCCTGTGGGTGAAAACAGCTCGTTGATGAGAGTTTCGGGAAGAGAATGGCCAGAACGGTGCATGCTAACAGGTGGGCCTCAAACAGGCAAATAACGGCACGGTTCAACAGAACGGCATCTCGGGACGTGCAACTCTCTGGCCTCGTCACAGATGAGCTATTGCAGCAGATGACTTGGGCTGTTGACCTTATTACTGCCACACTGGTAGTCATGAGTCATTACCGCAGTAAATTTCCACATGACTGTTGACATGGCTCTACTGTCCCTCCATCACGGTCCTAACGGCCTGGAACTCAGGGCTCTACTGTCCCTCCATCACGGTCCTAACGGCCTGGAACTCAGGGCTCTACTGTCCCTCCATCAAGGTCCTAACGGCCTGGAACTCAGGGCTCTACTGTCCCTCCATCAAGGTCCTAATGGCCTGGAACTCAGGGCTCTACTGTCCCTCCATCACGGTCCCTCCAACGGTCCAAATGGCCTGGAACTCAGGGCTCTACTGTCCCTCCATTAAGGTCCTAATGGCCTGGAACTCAGGGCTCTACTGTCCCTCCATCACGGTCCAAATGGCCTGGAACTCAGGGCTCTACTGTCCCTCCATTAAGGTCCTAATGGCCTGGAACTCAGGGCTCTACTGTCCCTCCATCAGGTCCTAATGGTCTGGAACTCAGGGCTCTACTGTCCCTCCATCAGGTCCTAATGGCCTGGAACTCAGGGCTCTACTGTCCCTCCATCAGGTCCTAATGGCCTGGAACTCAGGGCTCTACTGTCCCTCCATCAGGTCATAATGGCCTGGAACTCAGGGCTCTACTGTCCCTCCATCAGGTCATAATGGTCTGGTACTCAGGGCTCTACTGTCCCTCCATCAGGTCATAATGGTCTGGTACTCAGGGCTCTACTGTCCCTCCATCAGATCCTAATGGTCTGGTACTCAGGGCTCTACTGTCCCTCCATCAGGTCCTAATGGCCTGGAACTCAGGGCTCTCCTGTCCCTCTAACCACTCTGACTTCAATGCTAATGGATTTTTTAAAAATCACATCCAAAACATATAATTAAAACTGTTGGCCTATCTTACTGTTAAAACTCACCTCACTGTGATGATCAATTTGAAGAAAGAAGTCCAACAGCAGGTTGAAACACTGTTTATAACCTGATTGTTGTGGATGTTGTTTCAAAGCCGAACAACAACGAAACGGACAGCGCTTTCTAAGGTGATAAATCATTCAAAAACATCCATACTATATTGGAGCTGATGCATATAAGCTTATGAATTTGTATTTGATTTTGAATTGCCTAGTAATGGGGAATTTTTTAAATATTTTCATAATTAATTGGGCGACTTTTATAGCGTTACAGAATATCCCACCGGTATTCGTTTCCATCTCCTCCTCTCTCTCCTGTACTCCTTTATCGAGCACGCAGACGGGCTGTCAACGGTTTAGTGAAATAATGTACGTTTTGTTGTGAAAACGTGTTACGATCGATTTTCCCGAACAGATTTTACTTGGTTTCCCAAAATGAAGCAATGGGG
The DNA here is from genome assembly GCF_018296145.1 of Oncorhynchus tshawytscha. Classification (NCBI taxonomy): domain Eukaryota; kingdom Metazoa; phylum Chordata; class Actinopteri; order Salmoniformes; family Salmonidae; genus Oncorhynchus; species Oncorhynchus tshawytscha. The sequence continues at coordinate 83,788 of NW_024609691.1, forward strand.
AGCTGCAGGAACAAGGTTGGAGAGCCCATACAGAGTTTAGTTGAAATATCACCTGTCGGGCAGTGAGAGCGCGCTCCTCAAATAGTGGTTGATGGGAGGAGTGAAATAAGAGTTTTTTATATTGATTTCTCAGCTGTTCATAAAATGCTCCGCTATAAAAACCGAAGTAGCCTACAAAACGGACCGGTGGGAAAACTCACGGTCTCCATTCACTAATAGAGTGAAAACAGATGATATGTATTTTCCCCCTGTTCCTGTTCCTGCCCATTGATAAATGAAGCCATTCTAAATCGAAACTCATTTAGCATATTAGTAAAGACAAGATTCAATTGAGAACAGTATGATAACTTGAGAGAACAGCTGTACAGCCTGAGGCAAGGAACAGAGCGCGAGGTTTTTTTTCTTCTACTTCCTCAAATCATCAACAGCCTATAGTGACGTCATAAAGCCCATAAAAGGTTTAGATTTCTGGGACATTCTAAAGGTTTGTAAATCATTCACAACTAAATCTACCATAAAGGTCCTTTTTTTTTCAAATGATAACATTTTTCCTCCTCAATATAGCCACGTCATACGCTCCCACTCGCTCCATAATGGGAAAAATACAATATAAAAATATTCTATTTTATTCAGCGAAGTTAAATTATATTATTCTTTACTATCACATCTTGTCAGCTAAATGAACGTGCCTACAGCCTGTGACATGGAGCATAGTCAGATAACTAACTAAAGAGTTGGCAGACTCTTCTGAAATACATACATACATACATTGTTTCGTTAGACCTGACAAATATAAATAATGGATTTTTTGTGATGGTATAATATTAAATAGATTCATTAGATTTGTTTAAATGTTGAAGGTCCAAAGGCACGTATCAGTGTCTTGAATGACGGAGGCCTGGATATGAAGAAGTGTGTTTATGTTAATTAACGGTCAATTACCGGGAGACCGGCAGTCTTTCGCAGGACAATAACTGGCCCGCCACAGCCCTACAGATGATCACACCGGGATCCACATCTATCAGCTAGAAACAAGAAGAAGTGGCTACAGTGGGCGCGCCATCACCAACACTGGACCAATGAGGAGTGGAGAAACATCGCCTGGTCCAACGAATCCCGGTTCCTGTTGCGTCATGCTGATGGCAGAGTCAGGATTTGGCGTAAGCAGCATGAGTCCATGGTCCCCATCCTGCCTGGTGTCAACGGTACAGGCTAGTGGCGGGGGTGTACTGGTGTGGGGAATGTTTTCCTGGCACACGTTACGTCCCTTGATACCAACTGAACAACGGTTTCCATTCCCCGGAGAATTCAGCCTGTTTTGGAGGTAACGGGGAGTCCTACCCAGTACTAGATGGGTGTACCTAATAAACTGGCCACTGAGTTTACAGTATATATATCCCATATGACAAGATCGTCTCAGTGAAACAAAATAGAGACAATCACTTTAGAGACACGAAGGTGTTGTAAAACTACAAAGAACTCCATGCTGAATAGAAGTGTTTAATGCCGTAAGTTTACACAATGTTGGTGATCAATTACTCACCTAACGCAGCAGTAGCCTTCCCAACAACATAGATGGACTTGGCATTCCATTTGTCTTTAATGTCCATGTTCCACTCTATAAATAGAAAACAGAAATTAAAACGAGTAGCTTTACATTCACTAACGCGTGTTGACTTTGTCCGTCTGAAAACGCACGAGACTAAGGCACAGGAGGCCTATCCTTTCCTAACAATGACATTACAGGACACAGTTTAAAACTCCACACGACATCTACTCACGTTCCGTTCTTTCATCATCTTCAAGACACATTTTGACTGCCTCCACCGCCCTCGGGCTGGTAAAAATCAGCCCGCCATGTTGTTCTGGCTGGAACAGCTGTAGTAGTAGAGACAACAGCTGTAGTAGTAGAGACAACAGCTGTAGTAGTAGAGACAACAGCTGTAGTAGTAGAGACAACAGCTGTAGTAGTAGAGACAACAGCTGTATAACGACTACTAAACAGAAACCAAACAGTTCAACGTTCAGTAACACTTTACACCCGTAATAACCATGTCATAACATGTCATAACAGCTGACATAACATGGTCATAACACTGTCATGACCCTTATATACATACATACATACATACATACATACATACATACATACATACATACATACATACATACATACATACATACATACATACATGCATACATACACCTGTTGTTAAATATATTGTGTTATTTTATGGCTGGTTATGACACCTACATAAGAGTGTCAACACCCACATTTATTCAAATGTATTTTTCCCTGCCAACTTTACTTGGACGAAGATAATACACATTATGACACTGTGACGAGGCATTATGACCATCCTGTGTCACTTTACTTGGACTAAGATAATACACTCTATGACACTGTCATGAGGCATTATCACCATCCTGTGTCACTTTACTTGGACTAAGATAATACACTCTATGACACTGTCATGAGGCATTATGACCATCCTGTGTCACTTTACTTGGACTAAGATAATACACTCTATGACACTGTCATGAGGCATTATGACCATCCTGTGTCACTTTACTTGGACTAAGATAATACACATTATGACACTGTCATGAGGCGTTATGACCATCCTGTGTCACTTTACTTGGACTAAGATAATACACTCTATGACACTGTCATGAGGCATTATGACCATCCTGTGTCACTTTACTTGGACTAAGATAATACACATTATGACACTGTCATGAGGCGTTATGACCATCCTGTGTCACTTTACTTGGACTAAGATAATACACTCTATGACACTGTCATGAGGCATTATGACCATCCTGTGTCACTTTACTTGGACTAAGATAATACACATTATGACACTGTCATGAGGCATTATGACCATCCTGTGTCACTTTACTTGGACTAAGATAATACACTCTATGACACTGTCATGAGGCATTATGACCATCCTGTGTCACTTTACTTGGACTAAGATAATACACATTATGACACTGTCATGAGGCATTATGACCATCCTGTGTCACTTTACTTGGACTAAGATAATACACTCTATGACACTGTCATGAGGCATTATGACCATCCTGTGTCACTTTACTTGGACTAAGATAATACACATTATGACACTGTCATGAGGCATTATGACCATCCTGTGTCACTTTACTTGGACTATGATAATACACTTATGACACTGTCATGAGGCGTTATGACCATCCTGTGTCACTTTACTTGCACTAAGATAATACACTCTATGACACTGTCACGAGGCGTTATGACCATCCTGTGTCACTTTACTTGGACTAAGATAATACACTCTATGACACTGTCACGAAGCGCTATGACATCATAATCCTACTAGCCATTAAAGCCAGACCTATCACGTCCATGCCCTTACGTCAATCAGTCAAAAAGGTGTCTTGTCCTACTCCTGAAATCTGCTCCTCCATTCATCCCAGTAATCAACAATAGAGCATTATGGGTAGGTGCATGTCTGACATGAATTTTGCGTGCATTTATAAAGATAATTTAATATAGTCAATTTCAGAAACTATTATATAACATAAACATACTGTTGACCAGTAGGCTATGGTGGAATGGAATGTTCTACCTTGTGTGGTAGGTTTAGTCAGTGTCCTAACCAGCCATATAGTAACTAACCTTGGTAGGTTTAGTCAGTGTCATAACCAACCATAAAGTAACTAACCTTGGTAGGTTTAGTCAGTGTCCTAACCAACCATAAAGTAACTAACCTTGGTAGGTTTAGTCAGTGTCATAACCAACCATAAAGTAACTAACCTTGGTAGGTTTAGTCAGTGTCATAACCAGCCATAAAGTAACTAACCTTGGTAGGTTTAGTGTCATAACCAGCCATAAAGTAACTAACCTTGGTAGGTTTAGTCAGTGTCCTCATCCATAAAGTAACTAACCTTGGTAGGTTTAGTCAGTGTCCTAACCAGCCATAAAGTAACTAACCTTGGTAGGTTTAGTCAGTGTCCTAACCAGCGATATAGAAACTAACCTTGGTAGGTTTAGTCAGTGTCCTAACCAGACATAAAGTAACTAACCTTGGTAGGTTTAGTCAGTGTCCTAACCAGCCATAAAGTAACTAACCTTGTTAGGTTTAGTCAGTGTCTTAACCAGTCATAAAGTAACTAACCTTGGTAGGTTTGGTCAGTGTCTTAACCAGCCATAAAGTAACTAACCTTGGTAGGTTTAGTCAGTGTCCTCATCCATAAAGTAACTAACCTTGGTAGGTTTAGTCAGTGTCCTAACCAGCCATAAAGTAACTAACCTTGGTAGGTTTAGTCAGTGTCCTCATCCATAAAGTAACTAACCTTGGTTGGTTTAGTCAGTGTCCTAACCAGCCATAAAGTAACTAACCTTGGTAGGTTTAGTCAGTGTCCTCATCCATAAAGTAACTAACCTTGGTTGGTTTAGTCAGTGTCCTAACCAGCCATAAAGTAACTAACCTTGGTAGGTTTAGTCAGTGTCCTAACCAGCCATAAAGTAACTAACCTTGGTAGGTTTAGTCAGTGTCCTAACCAGCCATAAAGTAACTAACCTTGGTAGGTTTAGTCAGTGTCATAACCAACCATAAAGTACCTAACCTTGGTAGGTTTAGTCAGTGTCCTAACCAGCCATAAAGTAACTAACCTTGGTAGGTTTAGTCAGTGTCCTAACCAGTCATAAAGTAACTAACCTTGGTAGGTTTAGTCAGTGTCCTAACCAGTCATAAAGTAACTAACCTTGGTAGGTTTAGTCAGTGTCCTAACCAGCGATATAGAAACTAACCTTGGTAGGTTTAGTCAGTGTCCTAACCAGACATAAAGTAACTAACCTTGGTAGGTTTAGTCAGTGTCCTAACCAGCCATAAAGTAACTAACCTTGTTAGGTTTAGTCAGTGTCTTAACCAGTCATAAAGTAACTAACCTTGGTAGGTTTGGTCAGTGTCTTAACCAGCCATAAAGTAACTAACCTTGGTAGGTTTAGTGTCATAACCAGCCATAAAGTAACTAACCTTGGTAGGTTTAGTCAGTGTCCTAACCAGCCATAAAGTAACTAACCTTGGTAGGTTTAGTCAGTGTCCTAACCAGTCATAAAGTAACTAACCTTGGTAGGTTTAGTCAGTGTCCTAACCAGCCATATAGTACCTAACCTTGGTAGGTTTAGTCAGTGTCCTAACCAGCCATAAAGTAACTAACCTTGGTAGGTTTAGTCAGTGTCCTAACCAGCCATAAAGTAACTAACCTTGGTAGGTTTAGTCAGTGTCCTAACCAGCCATAAAGTAACTAACCTTGGTAGGTTTAGTCAGTGTCCTAACCAGCCATAAAGTAACTAACCTTGGTAGGTTTAGTCAGTGTCCTAACCAGCCATATAGTAACTAACCTTGGTAGGTTTAGTCAGTGTCATAACCAGCCATAAAGTAACTAACCTTGGTAGGTTTAGTCAGTGTCTAACCAGCCATAAAGTAACTAACCTTGGTAGGTTTAGTCAGTGTCCTAACCAGCGATATAAAGTAACTAACCTTGGTAGGTTTAGTCAGTGTCCTAACCAGCCATAAAGTAACTAACCTTGGTAGGTTTAGTCAGTGTCCTAACCAGCCATAAAGTAACTAACCTTGGTAGGTTTAGTCAGTGTCCTAACCAGCCATAAAGTAACTAACCTTTAGGTTTAGTCAGTGTCCTAACCAGTCATAAAGTAACTAACCTTGGTAGGTTTAGTCAGTGTCCTAACCAGCCATAAAGTAACTAACCTTGGTAGGTTTAGTCAGTGTCCTAACCAGCCATAAAGTAACTAACCTTGGTAGGTTTAGTCAGTGTCCTAACCAGCCATAAAGTAACTAACCTTGGTAGGTTTAGTCAGTGTCCTAACCAGTCATAAAGTAACTAACCTTGGTAGGTTTAGTCAGTGTCCTAACCAGCGATATAGTAACTAACCTTGGTAGGTTTAGTCAGTGTCATAACCAACCATAAAGTAACTAACCTTGGTAGGTTTAGTGTCATAACCAACCATAAAGTAACTAACCTTGGTAGGTTTAGTCAGTGTCCTCATCCATATAGTAACTAACCTTGGTAGGTTTAGTCAGTGTCCTAACCAGCCATAAAGTAACGCAACAGGTCTAAATATATATGTGTCATAACAGTGTTATAACCATATTATGACAGGTTATGACAAGTTATGTCAGCTATTATTATTATGACATATTTTGACGCTTATGATGCTTATGGTGTCCCAGTAAAATGTTACCAAACTTTCGATCTTAAAATCAACACTTTGATGTATGTAAATGGTATTCACCTTGTCTGACAAAGTGTTCAGGGAAACAAATGTAAAAGACAACACAGGAATTAAGGTTGCTTTGTGTCCACGGGATGCCAGCTCCTGTAAATACAAAAGTTGAGAGTTCTGTAAATAAAATAAAATAAAATAAAATTCACTGTTACACAGTCAGCCATTATACATTGAGGTCATAATGCCAGAGAAGCCGGTGTTTCGAGGATATATTGTGACGGGTGTTTCTTATTGGCACATTGTTTACAATATATCCACCAAAACACCGGCTTCGAGGGCACTATCACTTTTATACAACGGGTTCCCAACACATTCAAATAATGATTCACATATATTTTGATGAATTTATTCATGATATTTCATCCTTCCGCAAGATATAGTCCCGATACAAATCTATGGTTGCTACCCAAGCTGGTTGGTCGTTCGTTCTATCGGTTTGGTTGCTAGACACCCAACCCAGTTGTTCAGTCTTTTTGTTCTGTATCTATGGACCCGACCCAGTCGTTCTGTACCTATGGACCCGACCCAGTCGTTCAGTCTTTTTGTTCTGTATCTGTGGACCCGACCCAGTCGTTCAGTCTTTTTGTTCTGTATCTATGGACCCGACCCAGTCGTTCTGTATCTATGGACCCGACCCAGTCGTTCAGTCTTTTTGTTCTGTATCTATGGACCCGACCCAGTCGTTCAGTCTTTTTGTTCTGTATCTATGGACCCGACCCAGTCGTTCAGTCGTTCTGTATCTGGATGGACCCGACCCAGTCGTTCAGTCTTTTGTTCTGTATCTATGGACCCGACCCAGTCGTTCAGTCTTGTTGTTCTGTATCTATGGACCTCGACCCAGTCGCTCAGTCTTTTGTTCTGTATCTATGGACCCGACCCAGTCGTTCAGTCTTTTTGTTCTGTATCTATGGACCCGACCCAGTCGTTCAGTCTTTTGTTCGTTTCTGTATCTATGGACCCAGTCCAGTCTTTTTGTTCTGTATCTATGGACCCGACCCAGTCGTTCAGTCTTTTTGTTCTGTTTCTGTGGACCACAACCAGTCGTTCAGTCTTTTTGTTCTGTTTCTGTGGACCCGACCCAGTCGTTCAGTCTTGTTGGTCTGTATCTGTGGATGTGACCCAGTCGTTCTGTATCTATGGACCTGACCCAGTCGTTCTGTATCTATGGACCCGACCCAGTCGTTCAGTCTTTTTGTTCTGTATCTGTTCTGTTCGTTCTAAATGTTCCATTGCCATACTGGCTGGCAACGTTCTATTCCTTTGCTTGCTAGCGAGCCAACTACGGCTAATTTACAGTCACGTCAAAAAGCGCAAACAGAATAACAGCAAAGTAGCTGTATTTGCGTTTGTTTAAGCTGTTTTCTAGTGACATTTATTTGGATACATCCATAACAATGAGCTAATGATCCACGATTTCACCTGGAGTAGAACATGTGCTCTCTCATCAGGACACTGTTGTTCAGAGGAGCTAGCCAACAACACAGCTAACACAACCACTTCAAACTGAAGCAGGACACTGTTGTTCAGAGGAGCTAGCCAACAACACAGCTAACACAACCACTTCAAACTGAAGCTGGACACTGTTGTTCAGAGGAGCTAGCCAACAACACAGCTAACACAATCACTTCAAACTGAAGCTGGACACTGTTGTTCAGAGGAGCTAGCCAACAACACAGCTAACACAATCACTTCAAACTGAAGCTGGACACTGTTGTTCAGAGGAGCTAGCCAACAACACAGCTAACACAATCACTTCAAACTGAAGCTGGACACTGTTGTTCAGAGGAGCTAGCCAACAACACAGCTAACACAATCACTTCAAACTGAAGCTGGACACTGTTGTTCAGAGGAGCTAGCCAACAACACAGCTAACACAATCACTTCAAACTGAAGCTGGACACTGTTGTTCAGAGGAGCTAGCCAACAACACAGCTAACACAATCACTTCAAACTGAAGCTGGACACTGTTGTTCAGAGGAGCTAGCCAACAACACAGCTAACACAACCACTTCAAACTGAAGCTGGACACTGTTGTTCAGAGGAGCTAGCCAACAACACAGCTAACACAATCACTTCAAACTGAAGCTGGACACTGTTGTTCAGAGGAGCTAACCAACAACACAGCTAACACAACCACTTCAAACTGAAGCTGGACACTGTTGTTCAGAGGAGCTAGCCAACAACACAGCTAACACAGACACTGTTGTTCAGAGGAGCTAACCAACAACACAGCTAACACAATCACTTCAATCTGAAGCAGGAAAGACTACAAACTAGCTGCATTTCCTTTCGTTTTACCTGTTCGTACAGTAGGTATCCATAAAAATGATGCCAACTGATTCATGATTTAGACTGGCTGAGAAACGCTGCCTGTCTGTCTCGTCCCGTCTCGTTCATTACTATGGGACAGCTGGAGATCTAATTTTTAAATATTGAAATAATGTTGCAAATGTCAGAGAGACATTTGAAAATGAAATGTTAGTCTAAAATAAATGTGAGATAATGTCTAGATGCTTTTTATAGTGGAGATCAAGTTTATAAATTGCCTGGCTGGGCTGATGAGACGGTGGATTGCGCAGTCAGATGGAACAGAGTCAATAGGCATTTTAACGTCATAGATTTAGCCTGTTGTAATTTATGGAACAGACGTCGGATGGACTGCGGTTTTAACCAATCAGCATTCAGGATTAGAACCACCCGTCCTATAATGGATTATAATAGGTGTAGAGTATAATAGGATTGAATAGAACAGAATAGAATGCACATGCAAGCTGCAAATATCAATACAACATATGTTTCTCTACTGTACCTTGATGTAAGGATCTGGTCCAGAGCCTCCCTCTCTTGGTTCTTTTAGAAGCAACACATGCATTTCGACAGATGACTCAGAGCCCTGTGGAATAAGACAAGAAGGGATACAACTTAATGTTACCGTCTGCAACGAGGTCAATGATGAAAATCGGAACACATTTTTTTTTAAATCCACTCAATGCAGATTTACACTATTTAGTAAGATTATAAACTGAATGACTGACCCGGTGCAATAGCTTCAGAACAGAAGGTTGACGGGGGTGTAACCCGTAGAGGGCTAACGTTACACCCAGCGCCTGTCATATGTCGCCTACTGATAACAATGCTGTTGAGCCATGAATCAACTGTTTTCATAGCTCGGACCATTTATCAATTAGAGGCATGGGGTGTTATTCAGTCAGCTGTAAAGCTCGGGTCTCTCATGCACCAGTGTACTGTACGTTTTATGTACTTGCAATGTTGTTATGTTATGCAATACAATTCAAATATGGAGCTGTCACTTCTGAGCCAACGCGACACATTACTTGGCATCGTAGACGCAACCATAAAACAATAACTGCACACACAATAATTATCATGCTTAACTATTGAGCTAACTAGTTTTCGTTTTCAAGTCAACAGAAAATGAACAGAAACCGTAGAAAAATCAACAACAATTGGATGTACACAAACACTGTACCTCAAGCTCTTCCTCCAGCTGGCTTCATGGCTACTACCAAAACGAGGAAATAGGGGACATCAAAATAGTCATGTTTTGTTAGGATAATACTTGAGCAATAACAATTCATTTTATCACTACAGTTACAATTATATAAAGTAATCGATTGTTTTTTTCTGCTGGAACAGTTCAGTAAACAATATTCTAACATATTTAAAATATAATTTAAAATACAATATATATATATATCCCTTTTGATCAAAATGGTTTATTCCATTCTGCTGTCAGAATGAGAAACTGGACGCCATTGTGGTTCCACACACGGACATTCCAAGCATAACGAAGCATGCAACAATTGATCCAAAATGGCCGCTACAGCGTCTCAGTTTCTCAGTACACCAACAACTCCACTTTAATCCCTTTCCTCATACGCGTGGTATCTGTTTTGGCAGCATGGCTTCTTCAGCGAAAAGACGAGCAGTTGGAAAAGGAGAAAATCCCGCTGATAGTGAGGATAACAGCTCTGATGAAGGATTGGAAAACGACGGTGATTCATTAGAGAATGACAGCGGATCAGAAGAGGAGATCAATGAAGTACGATAATGTCTCTAGTGAACTGGCTATATTCCTGGCCTAGCAGGCTAGCTAGCATTGGCTAAACGTGTTAGATGGGTTAGGTAGATTATTCACTTTATATATTATCTACCTCACTTGCTTTGGCAATGTTAACACGTTTCCCATGCCAATAAAGCCCTTGAATTGAATTGAATAGATAGATAGCTTTTTAGCAAACAACTGTTGTTCATATCAAGCTAGTTAACAATGGTTAAGTATGTTAGGGACATGCTAAACATAGCCAGTCGATCACTTCAGAGTTTTAAACTAGCTAAATAGTGAAATGCATGGACATTTACACACTTAAAACCATAAGAGTAGTTTAGACAAACAACACAATCGATACCAGTATTGACACTAAAACCGTCCCCATCAACTCCAAAACATTGTCTCGGGAGTCGGGACTTGTATTAAAAATATTTTTTGTTTGTTTCCAGGAGGTCATTGTAGACTTTGAGGCCCATACCATTACTCACAATGACTACAACGGGGTCAAGAAACTCATGCAACAGCTGTTTCTGAAGGCTCGTGTCAATACATCCGAGTTGACCGATCTCCTCATCCAGCAGAATCATATTGGAAGCGTCATCAGGGTAAGAAACCAGACGCGTCTGGTTTATCAGACCAGACCATCACTAAATATGCATCATACAATTTAACGTATCATATTAAACTCCCAAAATATGATGACACACATATGCTCTCTTCAAATCAGTTGTATTCGTCACGTACAGGTTTAGCAGATGTTATTGCGGGTGTAGCGAAATGGTTGTATTTCTAGCTCCAGTTTCCTTCTCCCACATCCAACGGAGAACAATTGATATGAATTCAGTAGTGTCATGTATGTCTTTCTGCATGTTTTGTTGTCAGCAAGCAGAGGTGCCAGAGGACAGCGATGATGACGAGGATCCAGCCGATGAGGTGTTTGGTTTCATCAGCATGCTCAACCTCACTGAGAGAAAGGTAGGTACAGTCAGATGTTATGTTATCTATTTGGGGTGGCAGGTAGCCTACAGGGTTGGGCCAGTAACCCGAAAGGTTGCTAGATCGAATCCCGGAGCTGACAAGGTTAAAATCTGTCGATCTGCCCCTGAACAAGGCAGTTAACCCCACTGTTCCCCGGTAGGCTGTCATTGTAAATAAGAATTTGTTCTTGCCTGGTTAAATAAAATAACAAATATATAATCTATGAAATCACTCAACTTGACACTTTCTCAACCAATGAGATGTTAAGAGACAAGACATTGTCGTTCACTCTTCTCTCTGTCTGAATCTGATGTTTTAAAAGGTCGACTTTGAGGAAAGATCTGTTTTCCTTAGACTTCAATGTAGTAGCTTACTTCCTCTTCCTGCCTACTGCACTAGCCTGCATTTTGACCAATCACGGCAGTCTGGTGAATAAGGTCTATATGTTAGTAACTGTGTTCTGATCCGTCCACAGGGTGTCCAGTGTGTGGAGGAGGTAAAGGATCTGATCCTGGGTCAGTGTGAGAAGAGTTGTCCCCATAGTGTGACAGACGATCTGGAGAAGGTCCTCAACGACACCACTAAGCCTGTGGGACTGCTGCTCAGCGAGAGGTTCATCAACGTGCCCCCACAGATCGCCCTGCCACTCCACAAACAGCTACAGTGAGTCTCTGTCTAAACCCACAGATCGCCCTGCCCCTCTAAACAGCTACAGTGAGTCTCTGTCTAACCCTAACCCCCACAGATCGCCCTGCCACTCCACAAACAGCTACAGTGAGTCTGTCTAACCCCCCACAGATCGCCCTGCCCCTCTAAACAGCTACAGTGAGTCTGTCTAACCCCCACAGATCGCCCTGCCCCTCTAAACAGCTACAGTGAGTCTGTCTAACCCCACAGATCATCCTGCCCCTCCACAAACAACAGCTCTGTCTAACCCTAACCTCCACAGATCACCCTCACCCCCCTCCACAAACAGTTACAGTGAGTCTGTCTAACCCCCACAGATCGCCCTGCCCCTCTAAACAGCTACAGTGAGTCTGTCTAACCCCCACAGATCACCCTGACCCTCCACAAACAGCTACAGGGAGTCTGTCTAACCCCCACAGATCGCCCTGCCCCTCTAAACAGCTACAGTGAGTCTGTCTAACCCCCATAGATCGCCCTGCCCCTCTAAACAGCTACAGTGAGTCTGTCTAACCCCCCAGAGATCGCCCTGCCCCTCCACAAACAGCTACTGTCTAACCCTAACCTCCACAGATCGCCCTGCCCCTCTAAACAGCTACAGTGAGTCTGTCTAACCCCCACAGATCGCCCTGCCCCTCCACAAACAGCTACAGTGAGTCTAACCCTAACCCCCACAGATCACCCTGCCCCTCCACAAACAGTTACAGTGAGTCTGTCTAACCCCCACAGATCGCCCTGCCCCTCTAAACAGCTACAGTGAGTCTGTCTAACCCCCACAGATCACCCTGACCCTCCACAAACAGCTACAGTGAGTCTGTCTAACCCCCACAGATCACCCTGCCCCTCTAAACAGCTACAGTGAGTCTGTCTAACCCCCACAGATCGCCCTGCCCCTCTAAACAGCTACAGTGAGTCTGTCTAACCCCCACAGATCACCCTGCCCCTCCCAGCACAGATCGCCCTGCCCCCCTCTAAACAGCTACAGTGAGTCTGTCTAACCCCCACAGATCACCCTGCCCCTCCACAAACAGCTACAGTGAGTCTGTCTAACCCCCACAGATCACCCTGCCCCTCTAAACAGCTACAGTGTGTCTGTCTAACCCCCACAGATCACCCTGCCCCTCCACAAACAGCTACAGTGAGAGTCTGTCTAACCCCCACAGATCACCCTGCCCCTCTAAACAGCTACAGTGAGTCTCTGTCTAACCCCCCCACAGATCGCCCTGCCCCTCCACAAACAGCTACAGTGAGTCTGTCTAACCCCCACAGATCACCCTGCCCCTCTAAACAGCTACAGTGAGTCTGTCTAACCCCCCACAGATCACCCTGCCCCTCCACAAACAGCTACAGTGAGTCTGTCTAACCCCCACAGATCACCCTGCCCCTCTAAACAGCTACAGTGTGTCTGTCTAACCCCCACAGATCACCCTGCCCCTCCACAAACAGCTACAGTGAGTCTCTGTCTAACCCCCACAGATCACCCTGCCCCTCTAAACAGCTACAGTGAGTCTGTCTAACCCCCACAGATCACCCTGCCCCTCTAAGCAGCTACAGTGAGTCTGTCTAACCCCCACAGATCACCCTGCCCCTCCACAAACAGCTACAGTGAGTCTGTCTAACCCCCACAGATCACCCTGCCCCTCTAAGCAGCAGAGTCCAGTTACCCCCCCTTTCAGTTATCCCACCTGGGTCATGTTCATTAGGGTCGCAACACCAAAGAAAACATCCTGAAACAGGGATGGACGACCTGCAGTTGTCCAATAAGAAACTCAGTTTTTTTGTTTTACATTTCATAATGTTACAAAAATGTTCTGTTGCAGATTACTGTACTGTCAGCAAGACGTACTCTCAGATTACGGTACTGTCAACAAGACACGCTCTCAGATTACTGTCAACAAGACGTACTCTCAGATTACTGTACTGTCAACAAGACACGCTCTCAGATTACTGTACTGTCAGCAAGACGTACACTCAGATTACTGTACTGTCAGCAAGACGTACTCTCAGATTACTGTACTGTCAGCAAGACGTACTCTCAGCAAGACGTACTCTCAGATTACTGTACTGTCAACAAGACACGCTCTCAGATTACTGTACTGTCAGCAAGACACGCTCTCAGATTACTGTACTGTCAACAAGACACGCTCTCAGATTACTGTACTGTCAACAAGACACGCTCTCAGATTACTGTACTGTCAGCAAGACACGCTCTCAGATTACTGTACTGTCAGAAAGACGCTCTCAGATTACTGTACTGTCAGCAAGACGCGCTCTCAGATTACTGTACTGTCAACAAGAAGAGATTACTGTATCAACAAGACTCTCAGATTACTGTACTGTCAACAAGACATACGCTCTCAGATTACTGTACTGTCACTGTCAAGACACACTCTCAGATTACTGTACTGTCAGCAAGACACACTCTCAGATTACTGTACTGTCAGCAAGACACTCTCAGATTACTGTACTGTCAGCAAGACTCTCAGATTACTGTACTGTCAGCAAGACACACTCTCAGATTACTGTACTGTCAACACGCTCTCAGATTACTGTACTGTCAACAAGACACGCTCTCAGATTACTGTACTGTCAGCAAGACACACTCTCAGATTACTGTACTGTCAACAAGACACGCTCTCAGATTACTGTACTGTCAACAAGACACGCTCTCAGATTACTGTACTGTCAGCAAGACACGCTCTCAGATTACTGTACTGTCAACAAGACACGCTCTCAGATTACTGTACTGTCAACAAGACATACTCTCAGATTACTGTACTGTCAACAAGACACACTCTCAGATTACTGTACTGTCAACAAGACACGCTCTCAGATTACTGTACTGTCAGCAAGACACGCTCTCAGATTACTGTACTGTCAGCAAGATGTACTCTCAGATTACTGTACTGTCAACACCCTCTCAGATTACTGTACTGTCAACAAGACACGCTCTCAGATTACTGTACTGTCAGCAAGACACACTCTCAGATTACTGTACTGTCAGCAAGATGTACTCTCAGATTACTGTACTGTCAACAAGACACGCTCTCAGATTACTGTACTGTCAGCAAGACACGCTCTCAGATTACTGTACTGTCAACAAGACACGCTCTCAGATTACTGTACTGTCAGCAAGAGACGCTCTCAGATTACTGTCAACAAGACACGCTCTCAGATTACTGTACTGTCAACAAGACACGCTCTCAGATTACTGTACTGTCAACGAGACATACTCTCAGATTACTGTACTGTCAGCACGCTCTCAGATTACTGTACTGTCAACGAGACATACTCTCAGATTACTGTACTGTCAACAAGACACGCTCTCAGATTACTGTACTGTCAGCAAGACACAGATTACTGTACTGTCTCAGATTACAGATTACTGTACTGTCAGCAAGACACGCTCTCAGATTACTGTACTGTCAGCAAGACATACTCTCAGATTACTGTACTGTCAGCAAGACACGCTCTCAGATTACTGTACTGTCAGCAAGACACGCTCTCAGATTACTGTACTGTCAACAAGACACGCTCTCAGATTACTGTACTGTCAGCAAGACACGCTCTCAGATTACTGTACTGTCAGCAAGACACGCTCTCAGATTACTGTACTGTCAACAAGACACGCTCTCAGATTACTGTACTGTCAGCAAGACACGCTCTCAGATTACTGTACTGTCAGCAAGACACGCTCTCAGATTACTGTACTGTCAACAGACACGCTCTCAGATTACTGTACTGTCAACAAGACACGCTCTCAGATTACTGTACTGTCACTCTCAGATTACTGTACTGTACGCTCTCAGATTACTGTACTGTCAGCAAGACATGGTCTCAGATTACTGTACTGTCAACAAGACACGCTCTCAGATTACTGTACTGTCACTGTACTGTCAAGACACGCTCTCAGATTACTGTACTGTCAGCAAGACACGCTCTCAGTATTACTGTACTGTCAACAAGACATGGTCTCAGATTACTGTACTGTCAACAAGACACACTCTCAGATTACTGTACTGTCAACGAGACACACTCTCAGATTACTGTACTGTCAACGAGACACACTCTCAGATTACTGTACTGTCAACGAGACACACTCTCAGATTACTGTACTGTCAACGAGACACACTCTCAGATTACTGTCAACAAGACACGCTCTCAGATTACTGTACTGTCAGCAAGATGTACTCTCAGATTACTGTACTGTCAGCAAGACACGCTCTCAGACCACCTCACTGTCGCTCAGGCGATGTACCGTTTTGTTCACTGTCAATCACCTGCTATGCATTATGGGTATGCTACTCTAGGTGAACCCTTCTTAATAAGGACCTGCAATTATGTAACTGCTCGTCTCAGATATGGGTCACTTTACACCGGATAAACAAACGCTAAAAATCATTGACATATTTGTTGTTGTACAAAAGTAATTCCGTTGTTGTACAAAAGTAATTCCGTGTATGTATTATCTATGAAAAGAAGATGGAAAGCTGCGTGAACATAAACCACATCATTGATTGGCTGTTTCCAGGGAGGAGTTGACAGAAGCCCAGAGCAGCAACAAGCCCAGTGGGAAGTGTCATTACTGCCTGATGATCAGTAAGACCTATAAGGATCCCTCCAAGACCGTCGCTGCCCGAGGAGCCCCGCCGAAGGACGAGCTCACCTTCGTCAACGCAGAGGAGGAGTTCTTCTATGAGGTTGAACTTTTTTAAAAACTTTTATTTATTTAACTAGGCAAGTCAGTTAAGATCAAATTCGTATTTACAACGACGGCGTACCAGGGAACAGTGGGGTTTAACTGCCTTGTTCATGGGGGCAGTACGACAGATTTTTACCTTGTGAGCTCAGGGATTCGATCCAGCAACCTTTCACTTACTAGTCCCCTCCCTCTAACCACTAGGCTACCTGCCTCCTCTACCCTCTAACCACTAGGCTACCTGCCCCCCCCCCTCTAACCACTAGGCTACCTGCCTCCTCTACCCTCTAACCACTAGACTACCTGCCTCCCCCCCTAACCACTAGAATACCTGCCCCCATCTAACCACTAGACTACCTGTCCCCCCCCCCTCTAACCACTAGGCTACCTGTCCCCCCTCTAACCACTAGGCTACCTGCCTCCTCTACCCTCTAACCACTAGACTACCTGCCCCCCCCCCCTAACCACTAGGCTACCTGCCTCCCCCTCTAACCACTAGACTACCTGCCCCCTATCTAACCACTAGACTACCTGCCCCCCTCTAACCACTAGACTACCTGCCCCCCTCTAACCACTAGACTACCTGCTAGGTTTAACCCCCCTAACCACTAGACTACCTGGGGTTTAACTGCCCCCCCTCTAACCACTAGACTACCTGCCCCCCTCTAACCACTAGACTACCTGCCCCCCTCTAACCACTAGACTACCTAGCTACCCCCCCCCCATCTAACCACTAGACTACCTGCCCCCCTCTAACCACTAGACTACCTGCCCCCCCTCTAACCACTAGACTACCTGCCCCCCCCCTCTAACCACTAGGCTACCTGCCCCCTCTAACCACTAGACTACCTGCCCCCCTCTAACCACTAGACTACCTGCCCCCCTCTAACCAATAGGCTACCTGCCTCCCCAACTTTAAGTATAATAATATAGGCCATTTACGTGTGCTGTTGGATTGTTTAAGGTACCCAGTCAACAGTGATTCCAGGAGAGAGAGAGGACAGTAGAGGCTATATACAGTAGAGGCTATATACAGTAGAGGCTATATACAGTAGAGGCTATATACAGTAGAGGCTATATACAGTAGAGGCTATATACAGTAGAGGCTATATATATACAGTAGAGGCTATATACAGTAGAGGCTATATACAGTAGAGGCTATATACAGTAGAGGCTATATACAGTAGAGGCTATATACAGTAGAGGCTATATACAGTAGAGGCTATATACAGTAGAGGCTATATACAGTAGAGGCTATATACAGTAGAGGCTATACAGTAGAGGCTATATACAGTAGAGGCTATATACAGTAGAGGCTATATACAGTAGAGAGGCTATATACAGTAGAGGCTATATACAGTAGAGGCTATATACAGTAGAGGCTATATACAGTAGAGGCTATATACAGTAGAGGCTATATACAGTAGAGGCTATATACAGTAGAGGCTATATACAGTAGAGGCTATATACAGTAGAGGCTATATACAGTAGAGGCTATATACAGTAGAGGCTATATACAGTAGAGGCTATATACAGTAGAGGGGCTATATACAGTAGAGGGGCTATATACAGTAGAGGGGCTATATACAGTACAGTAGAGGGGCTATATACAGTAGAGGGGCTATATACAGTAGAGGGGCTATATACAGTAGAGGGGCTATATACAGTAGAGGGGCTATATACAGTAGAGGGGCTATATACAGTAGAGGGGCTATAGGGGTAGAGGGTAGGCTAGTACAGTAGAGGGGCTATATATATACAGTAGAGGGGCTATATACAGTAGAGGGGCTATATACAGTAGAGGGGCTATATACAGTAGAGGGGCTATATACAGTAGAGGGGCTATATACAGTAGAGGGGCTATATACAGTACAGTAGAGGGGCTGGGAGGGGCTATATACAGTAGGGGCTATATACAGTAGGGCTATATACAGTAGAGGGGCTATATACAGTAGAGGGGCTATATACAGTAGAGGGCTATACACAGTAGAGGGCTATATACAGTAGAGGGGCTACATACAGTAGAGGGGCTACATACAGTAGAGGGGCTATATACAGTAGAGGGGCTATGTGCAGTAGAGCTATGTGCAGTAGAGGGGGCAGTAGAGGGGCTGCATACAGTAGAGGGTATATACAGTAGAGGGGCTATACACAGTAGAGAGGCTATACACAGTAGAGAGGCTATATACAGTAGAGGGGCTATATACAGTAGAGAGGCTATATACAGTAGGGGCTATATACAGACACTGGTGAGTTAAATGTCTCTTTTTCCTTGTCCTTTTCACTGCCTTGACCATTTGTCCATGTCCCCACTACAGCAAGCCACCATGAAGTTCCACTACTCGGTGCAGGAGGAGACGGACAGCGTCCTGAGCGGGCGGTGGTCCTTCGACGACGTCCCCATGAAGCCGCAGCGTACCGTGATGCTCATCCCGGCAGACAGGATGTCAGCCGTCATGGACAAGCTCAAAGAATACCTGACCGTGTGACCAACCGTACAAGAGTAAAAAAAAACTCTGGTGAACGAAACAGGACTGATGTCTTTAAAACAAGCCCCTCTGGATGATTCTTTTTGCAATGTAAAATTTGATACAAGTCATTGAAAGGAAGGTGGGATCACTGGAAAGCTTGTTGTTAAGCGGAGAATAACGTCATTATGTAACGGTTCCCTTCAGCCCAGCGGTTTTATCTTTTTTTTTTTTTAATGTATCTTTTGACAAAATAAATAATTTCAGACCTTCGGTCGTAGTTCAAAGCAGATTTACAGATTCATGTAAAAAACATAGTGATTGTTTTAACATTTCAGTACAAACAATTTCTTACACAATATTATTATTGGTTATCGAGCAAGTGACAAATTCCCCCAAAACATGAAATATTTGTGTATTTTTCTGTGAAGGAATATCCATCAGACGTTCAAACTTGATTTGATGATCTGGATTCATTTACTGGGGTGATACTCTTATTAGAATATAGGCTAATTATTTACTGTAATATCAAATTACCAAGGCAGTTACCACCTGACTGAATTAAAGATATGAACAATAGTGTACGGCAAGTCAGTCATTTGGAAGTTGATCTAACCCAGGGGTTTTCAAAACTCTCCTCTGGGGACCCCCCGACCCCCCAGCTGTTCCATATGTGAACTATTCCACAGATCACACCTGACTCATCTAATCACTGAGTCAATCAGGTGACATAGTTCAGGGCAACAACATTGTGAAAAGTCTGGGTGTCCCCAGAGAAGCTGTTCTAATCAACGATGATTGTCTTTTCAATAAAAGTCGGTGCAGTGCTGAAGCTCTCCACCAGAGGTCACTGTAGCACACATCTGTCATAAGACTGAGCCACTGTACTGCAGTCCTTATCCGCTTTACTGTTGATGGTCAGGGTCTGTTGCTTGTCTTTACGTCCAGATCCGTCCCGGTCCAGAATGTGCTGTAGTAGGTCTTTACTCTCACTAGGAGGCAGGTTGGAATAGAAATACTGAGGAGCCGTCTGGATGAACCTACAGAGAGAAGACGACACTGATATTATAGAAATACTGAGGAGCCGTCTGACTGAAGAAGGTTAGAGGGGAGGGGTCTCGGGGTCATTGGATGAGAAGGTTAGAGGGGAGGGGCCTCGGGGGTCATTGGATGAGAAGGTTAGAGGGGAGGGGCCTCGGGGTCATTGGATGAGAAGGTTAGAGGGGAGGGGCCTCGGAGGTCATTGGATGAGAAGGTTAGAGGGGAGGGGCCTTGGGGGTCATTGGATGAGAAGGTTAGAGGGGAGGGGCCTCTGCATATCCAATGCATATTTTAAAAAGAAGACATAAGAATGGACATGAGAAAAATGCATTGAGAAAGAGTCTTAGTTTGGCCCATTGACTTACACTGCAGGGGAGATTTCAGAGACTGTCCGGATACCGTGGTTTCCCGAGAGAGTATACTCATGGAACAGCACCCACTCTGGAAAACCCAATTGATGTGCCTTGGCCCCATAGCTGGAGGCAGGGTGGACCTGAGCCAAGTGTCTGTTGGTCAACATGAAGTAGTTTCCTGAACCATCCACATCACGGGCAATCTGAAAACAGGGATAAAGGAACTTCATATTTGTCGTAAAACAAATTACTTCATGAAAAGTGACAGGGCACTGTCTTCCATACAGGACACTGTCTTCCATACAGGACACTGACTTCCATACAGGACACTGTCTTCCATACAGGACACTGTCTTCCATACAGGACACTGTCTTCCATACAGGACACTGTCTTCCATACAGGACACTGTCTTCCATACAGGACACTGTCTTCCATACAGGACACTGTCTTCCATACAGGACACTGTCTTCCATACAGGACACTGTCTTCCATACAGGACACTGTCTTCCATACAGGACCCAGGACACTGACTTCCATACAGGACACTGTCTTCCATACAGGACACTGTCTTCCATTGGGATCTGCCATTTGCGCGGCCGAATAGCTAGCTTTCAGGGACGTGACACGCTTCAGGAGGGTGGTCACGTATGTGATCCCTTCGGGAATTGAACCCTGGTGTTGCTAATGTAGTAGATTGGGATCTGCCACTTGCGCGGCCGAATAGCTAGCTTTCAGGGACGTGACACGCTTCAGGAGGGTGGTCACGTATGTGATCCCTTCGGGAATTGAACCCTGGTGTTGCTAATGTAGTAGATTGGGATCTGCCACTTGCGCGGCCGAATAGCTAGCTTTCAGGGACGTGACACGCTTCAGGAGGGTGGTCACGTATGTGATCCGGTCGGGAATTGAACCCTGGTGTTGCTAATGTAGTAGATTGGGATCTGCCACTTGCGCAGCCGAATAGCTAGCTTTCAGGGACGTGACACGCTTCAGGAGGGTGGTCACGTATGTGATCCGGTCGGGAATTGAACCCTGGTGTTGCTAATGTAGTAGATTGGGATCTGCCACTTGCGCGGCCGAATAGCTAGCTTTCAGGGACGTGACACGCTTCAGGAGGGTGGTCACGTATGTGATCCCTTCGGGAATTGAACCCTGGTGTTGCTAATGTAGTAGATTGGGATCTGCCACTTGCGCAGCCGAATAGCTAGCTTTCAGGGACGTGACACGCTTCAGGAGGGTGGTCACGTATGTGATCCGGTCGGGAATTGAACCCTGGTGTTGCTAATGTAGTAGATTGGGATCTGCCACTTGCGCAGCCGAATAGCTAGCTTTCAGGGACGTGACACGCTTCAGGAGGGTGGTCACGTATGTGATCCCTTCGGGAATTGAACCCTGGTGTTGCTAATGTAGTAGATTGGGATCTGCCACTTGCGTGGCCGAATAGCTAGCTTTCAGGGACGTGACACGCTTCAGGAGGGCGGTCACGTATGCGATCCCTTCGGGAATTGAACCTTGGTGTTGCTAACCTCGGGTTGGAACCTCGGTATGGAGTGGAACCGGGAGGAAACGGAACACGCTTAAACGAGCAGTGGGACATCCTCTACACCAGCACAACGGTTCTCCATTGTCCACAGACCTGCATGAAGAACCCTGCCAGCAGAGCTCTCTTGATGTTGAGTGTGTTGGTCTTGGTTCCGAAGGACGTCTCAGAGATGGGCAGCTCTATTCTCTTCAGGATGTCAGTCAACTCTGACCTGATGGCGTCTGCCGTCTGAAGGGCGCGGTGGTTCAGATGGTAGTCCTGACACCACTTCTCTACGCTGAAGTCTGAGGGAATAACAGGAAGAAACATTCAGCTACAAGTGAGGAGAAGAGAATAGAATCAAGTGGAACAGAATTCAATTGCAAACAAAGCATTCGGAGAGTATTCAGACCCCTTGACTTTTTCCACATTTTGTTACTTTACAGCCTTATTATAAAATAATAAATAAATTATTTAAATAGTTTTTTTACCTCATCAATCTACACACAATACCTCATAATGACAAGGCAAAAACAGGTTTTTAGACAAAAAAACTGAAATATAACATTTATATAAATATTCAGACCGTTTACTCAGTTCTTTGTTGAAGCGACTTTGGCAGTGATTACAGCCTCGAGTCTCCTTGGGTAATGATGCTACAAGCTTGGGACACGTGTATCTATTCCTTTCTGCAGATCCTTTCAAGCTCTGTCAGGTTGGATGGGGAGCGTTGCTGCACAGCTATTTTCAGGTCTCTCCAGACATGTTAAATCGGGTTCAAGTCCAGGCTCTGGCTGGGCCACTCAAGGACATTCAGAGACTCGTCCTGAATCCACTCCTGCGTTGTCTTGGCTGTGTGCTTAGGGTTGTTGTCCTGTTGGAAGGTGAACCTTCACCCTAGTCTGAGGTCCTGAGCGCTCTGGAGCAGGTTTTCATCGAGGATCTCTCTGTACTTTGCTCCGTTCATCTTTGCCTCGATCCTTACTAGTCTCCCAATCCCTGCTGCTGAAAAACATCCCCACAGTATGATGCTGCCACCATAATGCTTCATCCAGACGTGATGTTTGGCATTCAGGGCAAAGAGTTCAATCTTGGTTTCATCAGACCAGAGTCTTGCTTCTCATGGTCTGAGAGTCTTTAGGTGCCTTTTGGAAAACTCCAAGCGGGCTGTCGTGCCTTTTACTGAGGAGTGGTTTCTGTCTGGCCACTCTACCATAAAGTTCTGATTGGTGGAGTGCTGCAGTGATGGTTGTCCTTCCTTCTGGAAGGTTCTCCCATCTCCACAGAGGAGCTCTAGAACTCGGTCAGAGTGACCATCGGTTCTTGGTCACCTCCCTGACCAAGGCCCTTGTCCCCCGATTGCTCAGTTTGTCTGGGCGGCCAGCTCTAGGAAGAGTCTTGGTGGTTCTAAACTTCTTCCATTTAAGAATGATGGAGGCCACAGTGTTCTTGGGGACCTTCAATGTTGCAGAAATGTTTTGGTACCCTTCCCCAGATCTGTGCCTCGACACAATCCTGTCTCGGAGCTCCACGGACAATTCCTTTGACCTCATGGCTTGGTTTTTGCTCTGGCATGCACTGTCAACTGTGGAACCTTATATATACACAGGTGTGTTCCTTTCCAAATCATGTCCAATCAATAGAATTTTCCACAGGTGGACTCAATCAAGTTATAGAAACATCTTAAGGATGATCAATGGAAACAGGATGCATGAGCTCAATTTCGAGTCTCATAGCGAAGGGTCTGAATACTTATGAAAATAAGGCATTTCTGTTTTTTATTTTTAATACATTTGCAAAAATGTCTAAAAACCTGTTTTCAATTTGTTATTATGGGGTATTGTGATGTCATTATGGGGTATTGTGATGTCATTATGGGGTATTGTGATGTCATTATGGGGTATTGTGATGTCATTATGGGGTATTGTGATGTCATTATGGGGTGTTGTGTGTAGATTGAGGAGAGGGGGAAAAAATGATTTAATCCATTTTAGAACAAGGTTGCAACCTAACAAAACGTGGAAAAAGTCAAGGGGTCTGAATACTTACCGAAGGCACAGTATAGTGAAGTATTTCACAATGTGATGCTTTTTTGAGCTAAATTGATGTGACTGAGTGTCTCTCTGGCTGCATTTGAAGTAACTAACTCACATGTCTCTCTCTGGCTGTACTTGAAGGCGTTGTAGATGTTGATGAGGGTGAAGTGGTCTCCCTCAGGGTGCCGGAACTTTCTGTGACACTGTTGTACCTCTTGGGTCCTGCCATCAGGTGGCTCCAGGAAGCAGCTTGGCGCTAAACGCAAAACAGACAGAATCAATAGGGTGGTTAGCATTGGTGCTAACACAGACAGACAGAATCAATAGGGTGGTTAGCATTGGTGCTAACGCAAAACAGACAGAATCAATAGGGTGGTTAGCACTGGCGCTAATGCAGACAGAGAATCATTAGAGGTTAGCATTGGCGCTAACGCAGAAAGACAGAGAATCAATAGGGAGGTTAGCATTGGAGCTAAAACAGACATATCAACAGGGTTTGCATTGTTTGACCAAGCTACTCTCTCCGTATAGTACCTTGAGGCTCATTGTCTGAGTGGGAGAAATAGCAGCCGCCTAGGCTTCAACTGCAAATGCTCAGAGACGAGACTATGTCCATATGGCAGATCAAACTGTCTGGCAGATTATACTGTCTGGCAGATTATACTGTCTGGCAGATTATACATCCAAAAGGTCAGAGACTAGACTATGTCCATATAGTAGATTATACTGTCTGGCAGATTATGCATTCAAAAGGTCAGAGATGCCTGATGTAGTTGTCCATAATGGTTAAGACTGCTTATGATGGATATTCTACTATCTTCAGTAGTGGTTATAAAGGCGTTATGGATGTAAACATAAGCGTGAGGGTTTAACCACATTACAAGTGTGTGTTGGTGTGTTGCACCAACATGATTTAAATCAATCTTAGATTAGACCTAATCTAGACTTTGTAAATGTGTTGCACCACTTAATTTTAAGACTGGATTAGTTCATCTAAGGTTAAATCACTAAACTATGATCAGTGATACGTGTCCTAATGGATTCACCATATAAATATGTTGTAGTTCTATGGAAACTTAGACACTGATATTTGATGCATTTAAACAGTGTCAATTTAGATTTAATCCCAAAACTGAATTTAAATTAGTTTTTAAAACAATGGAGCAACAAGATTACATTTGATCTTGGTTTGAGTTCTAAATTAAATTTAGTGTAGAAGAAGGATTAGATTGAACTATGATTATTGAAAACGAGGTTTAAGGTTCAGTGCAAAAACATTACTAGATAAACCTTGATTAAACCCAGTTTAAGAGTTAATCCATGTTGGTGCAGTCCACCCTGAGTGAATCAAATGAATCAAAAACATTACTAGATAAACCTTGATTAAACCCAGTTTAAGAGTTAATTCATGTTGGTGCAATCCACCCTGAGGGAATCAAATAGAATCAAATGAGGTTGTAGGAGTGTAAACTACATACCTGATAGCATAGCTGCGATGGTCACCACCTCGTTCACACAATCAAACTCACAGGACGCCAGCAGAGCCTTGGCCATCTGAGCGTCCAATGGCAACTCAGAGATTATGATCCCGATCTCTGATAGGTTCCCAACGTCGTCCAATGCCGCGAGGTAATCCAGCTCCTCTAGCGACTGCATCAGACCCTCTGGATCTGGATAGGAAGTAGACAACTTAGATCATAGATAATAAAATACAAGATCTGGATAGGAAGTAGACAATTTAGATCATAGATAATAAAATACAAGATCTGGATAGGAAGTAGACAACTTAGATCATAGATAATAAAATACAAGATCTGGATAGGAAGTAGACAACTTAGATCATAGATAATAAAATACAAGATCTGGATAGGAAGTAGACAACTTAGATCATAGATAATAAAATACAAGATCTGGACAACTTAGATCATAGATAATAAAATACAAGATCTGGATAGGAAGTAGACAACTTAGATCATAGATAATAAAATACAAGATCTGGATAGGGAAGTAGACAACTTAGATCATAGATAATAAAATACAAGATCTGGATAGGGAAGTAGACAACTTAGATCATAGATAATAAAAGACAAGATCTGGATAGGGAAGTAGACAACTTAGATCATAGATAATAAAATACAAGATCTGGATAGGGAAGTAGACAACTTAGATCATAGATAATAAAATACAAGATCTGGATAGGGAAGTAGACAACTTAGATCATAGATAATAAAATACAAGATCTGGATAGGAAGTAGACGACTTAGATCATAGATAATAAAAGACAAGATCTGGATAGGGAAGTAGATCATCCTTTACATAATAGATAATAAGAAGAAGAGATATTAGACAGAGAAACCACCTGTGTAACAAAATGACTTGTCAGTTGATGCTTTGGATTATGATCATATAGTATCTGCTCAGCTCCTCAAGAGATCGAGGGCCTTACTTTAACTTTAACACGTCAAAAGACATTAGAATACAGAATCAGAATGAAAACTCTGTTCCTGAAAAGAGCCCGAGCTCCAAAAAAGGTTGATCCAGGAATTCTAGCCTAGTTTGTTCCAGTAGAATGGAGGACAGGAAATTCTACTTCCTCCTCATTGTGGCGTTGGAGGTCAGATGGACGAAATGAGACGCGTTATGAGGTAATCATTAACAAGCTGGCCACTTTACTCCATGGAATGTGTCCAGAACGGTACACTACCTTTTTGACCAGAGTAGGGCACTATATAGGGAATAGGGTGCCATCTGGTCTATAGTAGTGCACTATATAGGGAATAGGGTGCCATCTGGTCTATAGTAGTGCACTATATAGGGAATAGGGTGTCATCTGGTCTATAGTAGTGCACTATATAGGGAATAGGGTGCCATCTGGTCTATAGTAGTGCACTATATAGGGAATAGATTGCCATCTGGTCTATAGTAGTGCACTATATAGGGAATAGGGTGCCATCTGGTCTATAGTAGTGCACTATATAGGGAATAGGGTGCCATCTGGTCTATAGTAGTGCACTATATAGGAATAGGGTGCCATTTGGGATGCCGGTTTGTCACTGTCCTCAACTCTTCCCATGCCGGGACAGCCGGGTGGGTCGGGGCTCTCAGACAATGGTCCCTGGCAGGCCACTGTCAGGCCACTGTCAGCTCTACTAAAGCACGGCTGGCTGCCTCTAAACAGGACAGAGCACGGCATACAGACAGACCTCCATCAGACCTCTACCCAGGACAAAAAAACGCTCCTGTACTACTCTACAGTTACAGCTATGGTTGCAAAAAAGTCTGCTAACTTTCAACAAAATGCCCAGGTTTCCCAGAATTCCTGGTTGGATGAATCCAAGATTTCCTGCTTATACCCTCCTGATTTTCTGGAAAAACTGGGAATTTGGGGAAAGTTGCTAGAATTTTGCAACCCTAGTTACAGCACACAGGGTCAGATCCAGAAGTACAGATGACACAGGGTAAGATCCATAGAAGAACAGATTACAGGGTCAGATCCATAGAAGTACAGATTACATAGGGTCAGATCCAGAAGTACAGATTACACAGGGTCAGATCCAGAAGTACAGATGACACAGGGTCAGATCCAGAAGTACAGATTACACAGGGTCAGATCCATAGAAGTACAGATTACACAGGGTCAGATCCAGAAGAAGTACAGATTGACACAGGGTCAGATCCATAGAAGGGTCAGATCCAGAATACAGATTACACAGGGTCAGATCCATAGAAGTACAGATTACACAGGGTCAGATCCATAGAAGTACAGATTACACAGGGTCAGATCCATAGAAGTACAGATTACACAGGGTCAGATCCATAGAAGTACAGATTACACAGGGTCAGATCCAGAAGTACAGATTACACAGGGTCAGATCCAGAAGTACAGATTACACAGGGTCAGATCCATAGAAGTACAGATTACACAGGGTCAGATCCATAGAAGTACAGATTACACAGGGTCAGATCCATAGAAGTACAGATTACACTGGGTCAGATCCATAGAAGTACAGATTACACAGGGTCAGATCCATAGAAGTACAGATTACACAGGGTCAGATCCATAGAAGTACAGATTACACAGGGTCAGATCCATAGAAGTACAGATTACACAGGGTCAGATCCATAGAAGTACAGATTACACAGGGCCAGATCCATAGAAGTACAGATTACACAGGGTCAGATCCATAGAAGTACATATTATAACACATTTAATTGAATTAGGATCTCTGTGGTCAGACTCACCTCCCAGACCAGAGTCTAATAACCTGGGAATACACTGAATACCCAGATACAACCAGGGTTTCTAGTCATGCTTCTACATCTGCATTGCTTTCTGTTTGGGGTCTGAGGCTGGGTTTCTGTATAAGCAGTTGTTGACATCTGCTGATGTAAAAAGGGCTTTATAGATACATTTGATTGATTTGGTAGTTTGGTTCAATTCCTATTTTTGGTTACAGTACCACCAAGTACATTTTGCTCTGCCCGGAGTAGCCCTGAAGTACCAAGTAGGCCAAGTAGCCCTGAAGTACCCTCTCATGTAAGCCTATGGTCTCATGAGTCTTCCCAAGTATCCCCGGTGGACCAAGTAGCCCTGGTGGACCAAGTAGCCCCGGTGGACAGGCCAAGTAGCCCTGGTGGACAGGCCATGTAGCCCCGGTGGACAGGCCAAGTAGACCCGGTGGACAGGCCAAGTAGCCCCGGTGGACAGGCCAAGTAGCCCCGGTGGACAGGCCAACTAGCCCAGGTGGACAGGCCAACTAGCCCCGGTGGACCAAGTAGCCCAGGTGGACAGGCCAACTAGCCCCGGTGGACCAAGTAGCCCAGGTGGACAGGCCAAGTAGCCCCGGTGGACCAAGTAGCCCTAGGGGTCCTAGTACCCCTGAATGAGAACCACTGTCCTACTATAGTACCATGTAGAATGTCTGTCTGGTAGACTGACCTGGTCTGGTGATGAAGTCACAGTGTCTCAGCCCTGCGATCTCCATCCTCTTGAGGAAGAGGATGGTGAAGGTGAGGTTGGTGTCCAGGATCTGAGGGGATGTCTCTATGGGGAGTACTCTCTCCTCAGGGTACAGGCAGAAACACTTCCCTGGACAAACACAGACAACTCAATCAATGTTTTACTTTGTTCTACATCATAGAATAATTGTGAAGACATCAAAACTATGAAATAACACAAATGGAATCACGTAGTAACCAAAAAAAGTGTTAAACAAATCTAAATATATTTTATAATTATTTGAGATTCTTCAAAATAGCCACCCTTTGCCTTGATGACAGCTTTGCACACTCTTGGCATTCTCTCAACCAGCTTCATGAGGTAGTCACCTGGAATGCATTTCAATTAACAGGTGTGCCTTGTTAAAAGTTAATTTGTGGAATTTCTTTCCTTCTTAATGTGTTTGAGCCAATCAGTTGTGTTGTGACAAGATAGGGGTGGTATACAGAAGATAACCCTATTTGGTAAAAGACCAAGTCCATATTATGGCAAGAACAGCTCAAATGAGCAAAGACAGTCAGCTGCTTCCTGATATCAGTACCTGTCGGTCCAGTCAGCTGCTTCCTGATATCAGTACCTGTCGGTCCAGTCAGCTGCTTCCTGATATCAGTACCTGTCGGTCCAGTCAGCTGCTTCCTGATATCAGTACCTGTCGGTCCAGTCAGCTGCTTCCTGATATCAGTACCTGTCGGTCCAGTCAGCTGCTTCCTGATATCAGTACCTGTCGGTCCAGTCAGCTGCTTCCTGATATCAGTACCTGTCGGTCCAGTCAGCTGCTTCCTGACATCAGTACCTGTCGGTCCAGTCAGCTGCTTCCTGACATCAGTACCTGTCGGTCCAGTCAGCTGCTTCCTGATATCAGTACCTGTCGGTCCAGTCAGCTGCTTCCTGATATCAGTACCTGTCGGTCCAGTCAGCTGCTTCCTGACATCAGTACCTGTCGGTCCAGTCAGCTGCTTCCTGATATCAGTACCTGTCGGTCCAGTCAGCTGCTTCCTGATATCAGTACCTGTCAGCTGTCCAGTCAGCTGCTTCCTGATATCAGTACCTGTCGGTCCAGTCAGCTGCTTCCTGATATCAGTACCTGTCGGTCCAGGATGTCAGTACCTGTCGGTCCAGTCAGCTGCTTCCTGACATCAGTACCTGTCGGTCCAGTCAGCTGCTTCCTGACATCAGTACCTGTCGGTCCAGTCAGCTGCTTCCTGACATCAGTACCTGTCGGTCCAGTCAGCTGCTTCCTGATATCAGCCTGGTATCTGCTGATGGATCGTAGTACTTCAGAGTTGGCCCTTATCCTGGG
The DNA here is from genome assembly GCF_018296145.1 of Oncorhynchus tshawytscha. Classification (NCBI taxonomy): domain Eukaryota; kingdom Metazoa; phylum Chordata; class Actinopteri; order Salmoniformes; family Salmonidae; genus Oncorhynchus; species Oncorhynchus tshawytscha. Next base: position 114,235 of record NW_024609691.1, read on the forward strand.
ATGATACACCTGGTTGAAAGAATACACGTTTAACCATAGAAAGACCTATTATAACTATTTAATAACGTCATGAATTAACTCATTTAATAGGATATCTATGGTCATAGCCTTGGCATACATGTATAAACTAACATGCAATGCTTGTTTTATGGTGGTTAAACTCACATGTCTTTTCTCCAGTCCTACGTCGATGACAAAGTTAACAGAGTCCACAGCCCAGAACATGTCCTCTCCCTGGCTTGTGGAGAGGAAAACCAACCGGCACCTGGTCGTAACGGTTCCCCTACTCCCCATCCCCTCCCCCAGGCGAGAGGGTGTCCGACCCTGCCCAGGGCACAAGACCACGGGCACCAGCTCCCCAAGCTCTGCCCCCAGTCTGGTTCCCTCTCTCTGGAGGATAGCACGGGAACAGACAACCTCCTGTGGGAGGGTTCAACACAGAGTGAGAAGTGCTGACAGCACCATACGACTAGTCCCGTGTGGCTACTGGCTAGCAACGACCCCAAGGTCATGGGTTCACTTCCTGCAGGGATCACACGTCTAAAACCTGTACAGCTCTGAGGATAATAGTGTCTTCTACTTGACCACTACACCCTAGATCTTCTACTTGACCACTACACCCTAGATCTTCTACTTGACCACTACACCCTAGATCTTCTACTTGACCACTACACCCTAGATCTGCTACTTGACCACTACACCCTAGATCTTCTACTTGACCACTACACCCTAGATCTTCTACTTGACCACTACACCCTAGATCTTCTACTTGACCACTACACCCTAGATCTTCTACTTGACCACTACACCCTAGATCTTCTACTTGACCACTACACCCTAGATCTTCTACTTGACCACTACACCCTAGATCTGCTACTTGACCCCAGGCTGGATGGTTCTACTTGACCACTACACCCTAGATCTGCTCTGAGGATAATACATGTCTGCTACGCAGACCACTACCAATAGAAAAAGGCTGAGTTGACATCCCTATTGACAGGCTTTAAAGATCTCATTGACCACACACCCTAGATATGGTCCAGGACAACAAGGCCTTTCAAAACGCTTTGTCATTCAACAGACCACGAGGCACACCACTAGAGACCACTAGGCTTGACCACTACACTAGATCCTCTGAGACAGACCATAGTGGCAGACCACTACACCCAGATTTGCTAGGCAGACCACTACACCCTAGATCCACAGAGAGACCACTACAGACCACTACACCCTAGACTACTTGACCACTACACCCTAGATCTGCTACTTGACCACTACACCCTAGACTTGCTACTTGACCACTACACCCTAGATCTTCTACTTGACCACTACACCCTAGATCCTCTACTTGACCACTACACCCTAGATCTGCTACTTGACCCCAGGCTGGATGGTTCAACGCGAGGGGAAGACAGGGCGTGTCATGTCATAAATAGTTAACACATTTTGCTCGCAGACCCACCAATAGAAAAAGGCTGAGTTGACATCCCTATTGACAGGCTTTAAAGCTCATTGTCACACACACACATATGGTCCAGGACAACAAGGCCTTTCAAAACGCTTTGTCATTCCAACAGACCACTAGGCAGACCACTAGGCAGACCACTAGGCTAGACCACTAGGCAGACCACTAGACAGACCACTAGGCAGACCACTAGACTAGACCACCAGACAGACCACTACGCTAGACCACTAGACAGACCACCAGACAGACCACTAGACAGACCACTAGACAGACCACTAGACAGACCACTAGACAGACCACTAGACTAGACCACTAGACAGACCACTAGACCACTAGGCAGACCACTAGGCTAGACCACTAGGCAGACCACTACGCTAGACCACTAGACAGACCACTAGACAGACCACTAGACTAGACAGACCACTAGACTAGACCACTAGGCAGACCACTAGACCACTAGACAGACCACTAGACTAGACCACTAGACAGACCACTAGACCACTAGGCAGACCACTAGACCACTAGACAGACCAGACAGACCACAGACTAGACCACTAGACAGACCACTAGACAGACCACTAGACAGACCACTAGACAGACCACTAGACAGACCACTAGACAGACAGACAGTCAAACAGACAGACCACAGACAGACCACTAGACTTAAGGACACCACAGACCACTCCTACTTAAGGACAGAGACCACTCAAAGGACAGAGGTCCTAGACGGGGGGACGGGGACAGAGCCCTACTTAAGGACAGAGGGGGACTTAAGGACAGAGGGGGGACAGATATTCTACTTAAGGACAGAGTTCCTACTTAAGGACAGAGATCCTACTTAAGGACAGAGCTCCTACTTAAGGACAGAGTTCCTACTTAAGGACAGAGATCCTACTTAAGGACAGAGCTTCTACTTAAGGACAGAGTTCCTACTTAAGGACAGAGCCCTACTTAAGGACAGAGATCCTACTTAAGGACAGAGATCCTACTTAAGGACAGAGATCCTACTTAAGGACAGAGTTCCTACTTAAGGACAGAGAATCTACTTAAGGACAGACATCCTACTTAAGGACAGACATCCTACTTAAGGACAGAGTTCCTACTTAAGGACAGAGAATCTACTTAAGGACAGAGCCCTACTTAAGGACAGAGATCCTACTTAAGGACAGAGTTCCTACTTAAGGACAGAGAATCTACTTAAGGACAGAGATACTACTTAAGGACAGAGATCCTACTTAAGGACAGAGATCCTACTTAAGGACAGAGATCCTACTTAAGGACAGAGATCCTACTTAAGGACAGAGATCCTACTTAAGGACAGAGATCCTACTTAAGGACAGAGCTTCTACTTAAGGACAGAGCTTCTACTTAAGGACAGAGATCCTACTTAAGGACAGAGATCCTACTTAAGGACAGAGATGCTACTTAAGGACAGAGATCCTACTTAAGGACAGAGATCCTACTTAAGGACAGAGATCCTACTTAAGGACAGAGCTCCTACTTAAGGACAGAGCTTCTACTTAAGGACAGAGATCCTACTTAAGGACAGAGATCCTACTTAAGGACAGAGAGCTATGGCATGCCATCATTCAGTACATAGCACCAACAAAAACAAGCAATCGAGTTACGGACAAATACTGCACCATCATCACTGTTGAACTGTGTAAATGATCTCACCTGAGGTGAGGCCAAGAACAGCACCACATCTCCCTCCTCCTTGGTGCGGTGAATCTCCAGTACCAGTCTCAGAGCAGAGTAGAAGTAGTCTTTACTACTACAGTTACTGTAGACCACCTCAGCTGGACAGAGGGCTTCCAGACTGACCACAGGGACGTTACTACCTGTAACGGCAGTGGACTGTCAGTCCGGTCCGTGTTATCACAGAATTCCGTTCCATGTTTTACTCATGTTCTAATTGAGCTACGGAGGTTAGTGATCAACGAAGTATCCCCACAGTGCTTTCAGTAAAGATCAATGATATCAGACCTCCATTCTTCCAATCATCTGATAAACACAACAATGGGGACGATGTGTTATTCCACCTGGGTTGTTACAAAGTGCATCGTTTCCCATTCAAAAATCAATCAATGAATGAACGTATAGGAGGGTCGTTCCACTACCGTAGTGGGCCAGGAGCCTGTCTGTCATGGAGGACACAGTCAGGATCACCACCCTCAGGTCTGGTCTATGGACCAGGATGTCCTGTACAATCACAACAACAATACACTTTATTGACATGCAACAAACTGCTGTTACTAGGAATTTAACTTGAGCACAAAGAACGTACAAAAAAACAAAACACAAAACATCAATCAGATTAACAGAGGTGTTCTCTCTCCCTGTGTCTCTCTCTCTCTCCCTGTCTCTCTCTCCCTGTCTCTCTCTCTGTCTCTCTCTCTCCCTGTCTCTCTCTCTCTCTCCCTGTCTCTCTCTCTCCCTGTCTCTCTCTCTCCTGTCTCTCTCTCTCTCCCTGTCTCTCTCTCTCTCCCTCTCTCTCTCCCTGTCTCTCTCTCTCTCTCCCTGTCTCTCTCTCTCCCTGTCTCTCTCTCTCCCTGTCTCTCTCTCTCTCCCTGTCTCTCTGTCTCTCTCCCTGTCTCTCTCTCTCTCCCTGTCTCTCTCTCTCTCTCCCTGTGTCTCTCTCTCTCTCCCTGTCTCTCTCTCTCTCCCTGTCTCTCTCCCTGTGTCTCTCTCTCTCTCCCTGTCTCTCTCTCTCTCTCCCTGTCTCTCTCTCTCTCTCCCTGTCTCTCCCTCTCTCTCTCCCTGTCTCTCTCTCTCTGTCTGTCTGTCTGTCTGTCTGTCTCTGTCTCTGTCTGTCTGTCTGTCTGTCTGTCTGTCTGTCTGTCTGTCTCTCTCTCTCTCCCTGTGTCTCTCTCCCTGTCTCTCTCTCTCTCTCTCCCTGTGTCTCTCTCCCTGTCTCTCTCTCTCTCTCTCCCTGTGTCTCTCTCTCTCTCTCCCTGTGTCTCTCTCCCTGTCTCTCTCTCTCTCTCCCTGTCTCTCTCTCCCTGTCTCTCTCTCTCTCTCCCTGTCTCTCTCTCTCTCCCTGTCTCTCTCTCCCTGTCTCTCTCTCCCTGTCTCTCTCCCTGTCTCTCTCTCTCTCTCTCTCTCTCTCTCTCTCTCTCTCTCTCTTTCTCTCTCTCTCTCTCCCCTCTCTCTCTCTGTTTCCCTCTCTGTTTCTGTCTGTCTGTCTGTCTGTCTGTCTGTCTGTCTGTCTGTCTGTCTGTCTGTCTGTCTGTCTGTCTCTCTCTCTCTCTTTCTCTCTAATCCAACAGATACTATTAAGTTGAATACCTTTGTATTTGTGTCGACCACTTTTAAAGAGAGAGAGAGAAAGGTCACACAAGGTAATGCCCACCATACCTGGAGCAGTCCCAGCAGTATGTCTGTGCTGACGGTTCTCTCATGAGCCTGGTCGATGACGATGGCCCCGTAGTGCTCCAACATGGGGTCAGACATCATCTCCCTCAGTAGCAGGGCATCTGTACAGAACCTGGAGTGGACCAGAATTGAGTTAACTAATGATGCAGATGGTAACATCTTTCAATGCCTTTCAATGCCGGTACGGAGCGTGGAGACCAGAAGTGAGTGCCGATATACACCATAAATGCAGAAGTATGTGGACACCCCTTCAAATTAGTGGATTTGGCTATTTCAGGTGTATAAAATCAAGTACACAGCCATGTAATCTCCATAGACAAACATTGGCAGTAGAATGGCCTTACTAAAGAGTTTAGTGACTTTCAACGTGGCACCGTCACAGGATGCCACCTTTCCAACAAGTCAGTTTGTCAAATTTCTGAACCTGCTTGAGCTGCTCCAGTCAACTGTAAAAGCTGTTATTGTGAAATGGAAACATGTAGGAGCAACAATGGCTCAGCCCTGAAGTGGTAGGCCACACAAGCTCACAGAACGGGACCGCCGAGTGCTGAACCGCCTAGCGCATAAAAATTGTCTGTCCTCGGTTGCAACACTCACTACCGAGTTCCAAACGGCCTCTGGAAGCAACTTCAGCACAATAACTGTTAGTCGGGAGCTTCATGAAATGTGTTTCCATGGCCGAGCAGCCGCACACAAGCCTAAGATCACCATGCTCAATGCCAAGCCTAAGAGCAACGCCAACCGTCGGCTGGAGTGGTGTAAAGCTCGCCACCATTGGACTCTGGAACAGTGGAAGTCTCTGTAGTGATGAATCCCGCTTCTCCATCTGGCTGTCTGACGGACAAATCTGGGTTTGGCGGATGCGAAGGGTACGCTACCTGCCTGAATGCATAGTGCCAACTGTAAAGTTTGGTGGAGGAGGAATAATGGTCTGGGGCTGTTTTTCGAAGTTTGGGCCCCTTAGTTCCAATGAAGGGAAATCTTAATGCCACAGCATGAAATTACATTATAGATGATTCTGTTCTTCCAAATTTGTGGCAACAGTTTGGGGAAGGCCCTTTCCTATTTCGGCACTCGGGAGATGTGTGTGTATATGTGTATATATGTCTGTCTGTCTGCCTGCCTGCCTGCCTGCGTGTGTGTGTGTGTGTGTGTGTGTGTATATATATATATGTATATATATATATCTGTGTGTGTGTGTGTATGTGTGTGTATAAAATCCAGTACCAGCCAGTGTCATAGACAAACAGCAGGTCAGTCCAGATCCAATTTGACGTGACTTTCAACGTGCGTCAGTTTGTCAAATTTCTGAACCTGCTGTGAGCTGATATGTCAACTGTAAAAGCTGTGTATTGTGAAATGGAAACATGTAGGCAGAACAATGGCTCAGCCACTGGGGATCTGGTAGGTAGAAATTCATATTAACCATTTCAGACCCACGGGATACGCCGCATCATTATATCTACAGCAATCTCCAAACATGGATAGCAACAATATGAATAACTGTTAGTCGGGACTTCAGGATTAATGTGTATTAATCCACCAGAGTGACCTGACTCAAACAGGATTCACAATGTCAATGATCAACCAGAGCATCGCCACCCTAAGGGCCAGGTCCACCGCCTGCTGTAACAATACCTGCCTAATCCACCATAGTGGATCTGTAAAGTTTGATGGAGGATTAATAATGGTCTGGGGATGATCAAACAGGATTAAGTTTATGTATGAATCCAATGAAGGAAATCTTCATTATCATGATTCTGTTCTTCCAAATTTGTGACAGACAGTTTGGGAAGGAAAGGGCCTATAACCATTTCTGTCTGCCTGACCCACCTTATCAATGTGGGTATTCATCCATCCAATCATTATGTATATATATATCTGTGTGTGTGTGTGCGTGCGTGTGTGTATTAGATCCAGACCTGAGCACAGTGTCAGTAGAACAGCAGGTCTCCAGGGGTATGGTGTAGCCCACTTCATGTCCAATGTTGACGTCCATCTCATCGGCCACCCTAAGGGCCAGGTCCACCGCCTGCTGTGAGTGGATCTGGGTAGACACAGCCACGCCGTGCTGGTACTGGGCCGACAGGCAGAACTCTGCGCACCACTGGGGGATCTGGGAGATGGATACATTTTAGTTGATCATGTAGAAATTCAATTTCGAACCATTTCAGACCCACCTTATCAAAGGGTATTCATCCATCCAATCATTATGCATTCTAGTGAATCAACCAGAGTGACCTGACTCAAACAGGATTAACAATATTAATCCACCAGAGTGACCTGACTCAAACAGGATTAACAATATGAATCAACCAGAGTGACCTGACTCAAACAGGATTAACAATATTAATCCACCATAGTGACCTGACTCAAACAGGATTAACAATATGAATCAACCAGAGTGACCTGACTCAAACAGGTTTAACAATATTAATCCACTAGTGACCTGACTCAAACAGGATTAACAATATTAATCCTAATTTCTAAAGTCATTAATAGAATGGACAGAGAATTATAAAACATAATAATATTAACATTGTCGTACAACTTGAACTGCTGAACGTGGAATAAGCAGTGTTAGTGAATTCAACAGTCGAATGAACAGTGTCGACCACAACATGGAGCCGGTGTCGACCACAACAGGGAGCCGGTGTCGACCACAACAGGGAGCCGGTGTCGACCACAACATGGAGCCGGTGTCGACCACAACAGGGAGCCGGTGTCGACCACAACAGGGAGCCGGTGTCGACCACAACAGGGAGCCGGTGTCGACCACAACAGGGAGCCGGTGTCGACCACAACAGGGAGCCGGTGTCGACCACAACAGGGAGCCGGTGTCGACCACAACAGGGAGCCGGTGTCGACCCCAACAGGGAGCCGGTGTCGACCCCAACAGGGAGCCGGTGTCGACCCCAACAGGGAGCCGGTGTCGACCACAACAGGGAGCCGGTGTCGACCCCAACATGGAGCCGGTGTCGACCACAACAGGGAGCCGGTGTCGACCCCAACAGGGAGCCGGTGTCGACCACAACAGGGAGCCGGTGTCGACCACAACAGGGAGCCGGTGTCGACCACAACAGGGAGCCGGTGTCGACCACAACAGGGAGCCGGTGTCGGAGCCGGTGTCGACCACAACAGGGAGCCGGTGTCGGAGCCGGTGTCGACCACAACAGGGAGCCGGTGTCGGAGTCGGTGTCGACCACAACAGGGAGCCGGTGTCGACCACAACAGGGAGCCGGTGTCGACCACAACAGGGAGCCGGTGTCGACCACAACACGGAGCCGGTGTCGACCACAACAGGGAGCCGGTGTCGACCACAACAGGGAGCCGGTGTCGACCACAACACGGAGCCGGTGTCGACCACAACAGGGAGCCGGTGTCGACCACAATAGGGAGCCGGTGTCGGAGCCGGTGTCGACCACAACAGGGAGCCGGTGTCGAGCCCACAACAGGGAGCTGGTGTCGGAGCCGGTGTCGACCACAACAGGGAGCCGGTGTCGACCACAACAGGGAGCCGGTGTCGGAGCTGGTGTCGACCACAACAGGGAGCCGGTGTCGACCACAACAGGGAGCCGGTGTCGACCACAACAGGGAGCCGGTGTCGACCACAACATGGAGCCGGTGTCGACCACAACAGGGAGCCGGTGTCGACCACAACATGGAGCCGGTGTGGACCACGACACGGAGCCAATGACACACTAGTGACAAGGACCAGCTCCTACTAATTGTATTGTGCTAAACTGCTGTGGCAGCAAGTGACAGCTCCAGAGGATTAGTACCTAACAGCTGGAGGCCAGAGGGAGGGAGGGAGAGGGAGGGGAGGGAGGAGAGAGGGGGGAGGGGGGAGAGGGGGGGAGGGGGGGGGGGAGGGGGGGGGAGAGAGGGGGGGGAGGGGAGGGAGAGAGGGGGAGGGAGGGAGAGGGGATGGGGGAGAGGGAGAGGGGAGGGAGGGGGGAGGGAGAGAGAGAGGGGAGGGAGGGGATGGAGAGAGAGAGGGAGAGGAGAGAGAGGAGGGAGGGGGAGAGGAGGGAGAGAGAGAGAGAGAGAGGAGAGAGAGAGAGAGAGAGAGAGAGAGAGAGAGAGAGGGGAGGAGAGGGAGGGCCTTAAGACCCATGTTATTCAGGGGATATTCACAGTTAGCTTCACACTGTCACTCAATTAAATTAAAGTCAATACAAGAGGCTTGGCATGGAAACATGTGTTAACATTACATCACCAAAGTAGGTGAAATAGATAATAAACAAAAGTGAAATAAACAATAAAATGAACAGTAAACATGACACTTACAGAAGTTCCAAAAGAATAAAGACATTTCAAATGTCATATTATGTCTATATACAGTGTTGTAACGATGTGTAAATAGTTAAAGTACAAAATCGGGTTTGTTTTCGAATTCTTTGTGGATCTGTGTAATCTGAGGGAAATGTGTCTCTAATATGGTCATACATTGGGCAGGAGGTTAGGAAGTGCAGCTCAGTTTCCACCTCATTTTGTGGGCAGTGTCCACGTAGCCTGTCTTCTCTTGAGAGCCAGGTCTGCCTACGACGGCCTTTCTCAATAGCAAGGCTATCCTCACGGAGTCTGTACATAGTCAAAACTTTCCTTAAGTTTGGGTCAGTCACAGTGGTCAGGTATTCTGCCACTGTGTACTCTCTGTGTAGGGCCAAATAGCATTCTAGTTTGCTCTGTTTTTATTTGTTAATTCTTTCCAATGTGTCAAGTAATTATCTTTTTGTTTTCTCATGATTTGGTTGGGTCTAATTGTGCTGTTGTCCTGGGGCTCTGTAGGGTGTGTTTGTGTTTGTGAACAGAGCCCCAGGACCAGCTTGCTTAGGGGACTCTTCTCCATGTTCATCTCTCTGTAGGTGATGGCTTTGTTATGGAAGGTTTGTGAATCGCTTCCTTTTAGGCTGTTGTAGAATTTACCAGCTCTTTTCTGGATTTTGATAATTAGCGAGTATCAGCCTTATTCTGCTCTGCATGCATTATTTGGTGTTCTACGTTGTACACGGAGGATATTTTTGCAGAATTCTGCATGCAGAGTCTCAATTTAGTGTTTGTCCCATGTTGTGAATTCTTGGTTGGTGAGCGGACCCCAAACCTCACAACCATAAAGGGCAATGAGTTCTATGACTGATTCAAGTATATTTATCCAGATCCTAATTGGTATGTCGAATTTTACGTTCTTGCCTTGAAGAAGGGCATTTTCAGAGACTCTTTGTCTGGCTCTGGGAATGTGACCGTGAGACATTCATAGCCATATCATCAATTTAGCCATAATCAGTGTCATTCAGCACCTAGGGACATTCCCTGTTTAGTACACAGGCAAAAAAAAATGCCAACAATCCTTTCTGAAGTTTATACTCGTAGTTCTAGAATCTAATTGAATAGAATAGAATCTAGTTGAATAGAATGGAATCTAATTGAATAGAATAGAATCTAGTTGAATAGAATATAATCTAATTGAATAGAATAGAATCTAATTGAATAGAATAGAATCTAATTGAATAGAATAGAATCTAGTTGAATAGAATAGAATCTAATTGAATAGAATAGAATCTAATTGAATAGAATAGAATCTAATTGAATAGAATCTAATTGAATAGAATAGAATCTAATTGAATAGAATATAATCTATTTGAATAGAATAGAATCTAATTGAATAGAATAGAATCTAATTGAATAGAATAGAATCTAATTGAATCTAATTGAATTATGTTTTTGGAAGCACTGCAGGAAAGAGATCCCATGGGACTCGCATCAACCACCCGAGTGGCACCGCGGTCTAAGGCACTGCATATCAGTGGTAGAAGCGTCACTACAGACACTCTGGTTCGATTCCAGGCTGTATCACAACCGGCCGGGATTGGGAGTCACATAGGGTGGCGCACAAACCCAGCGTCGTCCGGGTTTGGCCGGTGTAGGCCGTCAACTGACTTGCCTAGTTAAATAAAAGTTTTTAAAAAATAAAAGAGTCTTGCAAGATACAATGGATTTTTGTTTAAAACATCTCTGGCCCAAACAGAGACGTAAACCATGTGCTCATACTTCTGCTTCGAAAACATCTAAATCAGATTACAGTGAGAGGGAGAGGCCATTCAATACTCTCATCTGTTCCTAGACTCATTGGACAACTGGGTTAGGTTGGGGATATTAACTACTAAATTGATGCATACGTGACGAATGGGAATTGGGGTATTTACAGGTATTTGGTCATGTTAAACCCATGACCTCAGTCATTATATGAAAGGAGTGGATTCTTAACCTGAATGCCTGTCTGCTTCTGCTCTGTGGCCATGGCTTCACAATAGCAATGGAGCAGGCAGAAGCACCAACAGATCTGAGGCCAGGCTAGAGAGATCAGATCTGGGGCCAGGCTAGAGAGATCAGATCTGGGACCAGGCTAGAGAGATCAGATCTGGGGCCAGGCTAGAGAGATCAGATCTGGGACCAGGCTTGTGAGATCAGATCTAGGACCAGGCTAGTGAGATCAGATCTGGGACTAGGCCTAGTGAGATCAGATCTGGGACCAGGCTAGTGAGATCAGATCTGGGACCAGGGCTAGTGAGATCAGATCTGGGACCAAGCTAGGTGAGATCAGATCTGGGACCAGGCTAGTGAGATCAGATCTGGGACTAGGCTGGAGAGATCAGATCTGGGACCAGGGATAGTGAGATCAGATCTGGGACCAGGCTAGTGAGATCAGATCTGGGACCAGGCTGGAAAGATCAGATCTGGGACCAGGGATAGTGAGATCAGATCTGGGACCAGGGATAGTGAGATCAGATCTGGGACCAGGGCTAGTGAGATCAGATCTGGGACCAGGCCTAGTGAGATCAGATCTGGGACCAGGCTAGTGAGATCAGATCTGGGACCAGGCCTAGTGAGATCAGATCCAGGACCAGGCCTAGTGAGATCAGATCTGGGACCAGGGCTAGTGAGATCAGATCTGGGACCAGGGCTAGTGAGATCAGATCTGGGACCAGGCCTAGTGAGATCAGATCTGGGACCAGGCCTAGTGAGATCAGATCTGGGACCAGGGCTAGCAGATTCTGCTGTAAGTAAGCAGAGTCATATCTAAAGTCATATGTGCAGCTTCAGGGTCTAAGACATAGGAGTCCCTCTGTCCCAAATAACATGATGTTCCCTGTGTAGTGCACTACTTTTGACCAGATCCTACAGGGTCCAGGACAACAGTAGTGCACTATGTAGGCGATAGGGTGCCATTTGGGACGAATCCATAGCTAATGGTATTAATATCAGGCTCCCTGCAGGCTGGAGCTATATTTATAAGGGTCCCGATGGAAGACTGACCTTCCCAATGCAGCCGGCTGGCATTTCACACTTCACAACAAGATCCTGGCAGAAGTCTATTACTTGAATGCTGTCACTTATTTTTGTATTATTCAATAACAACTCTATACTCTATACTTATATAGAAAAACTCCAGTGTAAGGAATTATGATGTGGATGAGATCTGGAAAAAAAAGTTAATAGCAGGACAGAAAAGGTATCGGACTATGAAGTAGCTGGCGTGGTTTTGTATGGAACTAATGTTTGATGTATGGCCTCATTGTTGCCTAATTAGACGTCTTCCACATGCCATGTATAGAATGCATGCTACTATTTTTATTTAACTAGGTAAGTCAGTTAAGAACAAATTCTTATTTTCAATGACGGCCTAGGAACAGTGGGTTAACTACCTGTTCAGGGGCAGAACGACAGATTTGTACCTTGTCAGCTCGGGATTATTGAACTTGCAACCTTCCGGTTACTAGTCCAACGCTCTAACCACTAGGCTACCCTGCCGACCCTATACCAATTAAGACATCTGCAACAAAAGCAATACATAATTATATAAATACTAGATACTGTATTGGGAATCAAAGGGGAAATATTGTTATTCTTTTATTATTTTTGAAATTCGTTGAAAATCATATTTTAGATCTGAATACTCTCCTATTAATTCCACACTCACCTGTGTACTTTTCCCAGTTTTAGTTGTACCAGATACGATAACAAGTCGATTGTTCACCAGGATATCCAAAAATTCCTCTCTAGCTTTCCAAACAGGTAGAGACTGTCTCTCTTGCAATAGTTTATAATAACGAGAGGAGAAAGGCAATCCATCAAATCGGTTCAGTTCCAGATCCTCTCCGAAGACAAAAGCTTCTTCCACGCAGTCAGCAGTTTCCGAATCCGGACAAATCTCTTTCTCCATCAAATGCTTGTCCTGCTCGGACATGGTCGATCTATCCGCCATGGAAATGATCGAGGATCCCGTCGGGAGCGCAACAACTGCTGGCAACAGATATAATCAAAAGGCACAGAGAACCGTTTATCCCCCTAAAAAAATGAACTCACCGACACATTATAATCCATGTAACAATACCAACGTTGACTTGGAGTTCAATGTATAATCCAAACAGATTTCCGTTAATATTTTGTTGACAGATGTGAAGAGATTTCAGGACAAACAACATGCAGTTTTTTTGTTCTTATTTCGGATTAAAACTCTATTACCGTTTCTTGTCTGTCAATCCGCAGCGCACTGTTGCGCTATTGGCCACTGGCATGGTCAAACACGTGGGTTGACTTGCATAGGCTACACGAGTCGCGTGAACAAGACTTTAATGTGCGCCTACATATGATCACGTGACCACTAGGCCGACTGTAGACTAATAACCCTCTTATAATAATCGAATAACATTGACAGGGAGATGGGGTGTGCACCAGTGGAGGCTGGTGGAATGAGTTATAGGAGGACGGGCTCGTTGTAATGGCTGGAATGGAATTATAGGAACAGATTTAAATGTTGTTTCCATGTGTTTGATACCGTTCCATTCCAACCATAGAAGCAAGGGGAAATAAAGTCCAGATGTTTTTTTTTATAGTGGAGATCAAGTTAATGAATTGGCTGGCTGGGCTGATGGGACAGCGGATGCTGCAGGGAATTCTCAGATGGAGAACATACATAGATTTACCCGCGGTAAACATTTTTTTTAAAGTATGATTTAGAACGCGTCTCAACCAATCACAATGCTTGTTTTGACAAACCTGTTGTTGGAGGCGTGGCTTTATGTTAGCTGTTTGCCCACCCATGGCATAAAGTGTCATGCCCGTTCATCAGCTATGTTACACTGTTGACATTGTATACTGCTGGTTCTGCAGTCTGAAAGAGCTTAAACTTAATACATGTGCTTTCATAGAGTTCATTAACGTTATTGTCTAGACAGTCACCGCTTTGTTACAGTAGGTCATCTGGAGTTATACCTTAGTGTAACAGTATAACTTCCGCCCCTCTCCTCGGCTCCAACCACGGACCCTCTGCACACATCAACAACAGTCACCATCGAAGAGCATCGTTACCACAAAAGCCGCGGCCCTTGCAGGGCAAGGGGAACCACTACTTCAGGTCTCAGAGAGAGTGACGTCACCGATTTGAAACGCTATTAGCGCGCACCACCGCTAACTAGATAGCCATTTCACAGGACAATAGCTATAGGTCAGTGGTTCCCAAACGTTTTATAGTCCTGTACCGCTTCAAACATTCAACCTCCAGCTGTGTACTCAGTGGCTTCTGATTCAATTCAATTTTCACAGAACCACTTGTTGCAATTTCAATGACACTCTTGTTCAGATATCAGTAAGTGGACTGGAGGCAGGGAATGAAAGGGATAACAAATCCAGTTGTTTGTGTCATCCATTTCAGGAAGGTACCTGCACACCCAACTCACACAGGTACTTTGCTATATCACATTTCACATTGTCAGTTTTATTTAACTAGGCAAGTCAGTTAAGAACACATTCTTATTTACAATGACAGCCTACAGGGGAACAGTGGGTTAACTGCCTTGTTCAGGGGCAGAACAACAGATTTTTACCTTGTCAGCTCAGGGATTCAATCCAGCAACCTTTCGGATACTGGCCCAACACTCTAACCACAAGGCTACCTGACGCTCGTCCTTAAGCTTGAGTTCAATTGCACACAAGACCTGTGTGTTGTCCTTGTTAACGCAGATAGAAAAGAGCTCCAACTTCTTAATCATAGCCTCAATTTTGTCCCGCACATTAAACAGTGTCATTGGACACTGTGCTATCTAACCTCCAAACAAGCTTCAATGCCATACAACACTCCTTCCGTGGCCTCCAACTGCTCTTAAACGCTAGTAAAACCAAATGCATGCTTTTCAACCGATCGCTGCCTGCACCCGCATGCCCGACTAGCATCACCACCCTGGATGGTTCCGACCTTGAATATGTGGACATCTATAAGTACCTAGGTGTCTGGCTAGACTGCAAACTCTCCTTCCAGACTCATATCAAACATCTCCAATCGAAAATCAAATCAAGAGTCGGCTTTCTATTCCGCAACAAAGCCTCCTTCACTCACGCCGCCAAGCTTACCCTAGTAAAACTGACTATCCTACCGATCCTCGACTTCGGCGATGTCATCTACAAAATGGCTTCCAACACTCTACTCAGCAAACTGGATGCAGTCTATCACAGTGCCATCCGTTTTGTCACTAAAGCACCTTATACCACCCACCACTGCGACCTGTATGCTCTGGTCGGCTGGCCCTCGCTACATATTCATCGCCAGACCGACTGGCTCCAGGTCATCTACAAGTCCATGCTAGGTAAAGCTCCGCCTTATCTCAGTTCACTGGTCACGATGGCAACACCCATCCGTAGCACGCGCTCCAGCAGGTGTATCTCACTGATCATCCCTAAAGCCAACACCTCATTTGGCCGCCTTTCATTCCAGTACTCTGCTGCCTGTGACTGGAACGAATTGCAAAAATCGCTGAAGTTGGAGACTTTTATCTCCCTCACCAACTTCAAACATCAGCTATCTGAGCAGCTAACCGATCGCTGCTGCTGTACATAGTCTATTGGTAAATAGCCCACCCATTTTCACCTACCTCATCCCCATACTGTTTTTATTTATTTACTTGCTCTTTTGCACACCAATATCTCTACCTGTACATGACCATCTGATCATTTATCACTCCAGTGTTAATCTGCAAAATTGTAATTATTCGCCTACCTCCTCATGCCTTTTGCACACATTGTATATAGACTCCCCCCTTTGTTTTCTACTGTGTTATTGACTTGTTAATTGTTTATTCCATGTGTAACTCTGTGTTGTCTGCTCACACTGCTATGCTTTATCTTGGCCAGGTCGCAGTTGCAAATGAGAACTTGTTCTCAACTGGCCTACCTGGTTAAATAAAGGTGAAATAAAAATAAAAAAATAAAATAAAAATATAGTTGCGGAGAGTCCCTGACAATCCTAGATTCGGATCATTCAGGTCAGAAAAAATATTCCCCAGATAGGCCAGTCGTGTGAGAAACTCGTCATCATACAAGTGTTCAGACTGCATTATGCCCATATCATTGCATAATGCAGAAAATACACAAGTTCAGGGGCCTTGCTTTGACAAAGTTAACTATTTTCACTGTAGAGTCCAAAACGTCTTTCAAGCTGTCAGGCGTTCCCTTGGCAACAAGAGCCTCTCGGTGGATGCTGCAGTGTACCCAAGAGCCCCTCGGTGGATGCTGCAATGTACCCAAGTGGCGTCGGGAGCAACTGCTTGCACGCGCGTTACCACTCCACTATGTCTCCCTGTCATGGCGTTTGCGCCATCAGTACAGATATCAACATGAGCAGCAGCTACGTTTGGCTACATACAGACCATTAGTGGATTTCCCGCGAGAGAGTAACGGTTAATGTGATTGGATGTTAATTATTTGACTATAGCTAACAGGACTCTAGTCTGGAGTTATATCTTAGCTAACAGGACTATAGTCTGGAATTATATCTTAGCTAATAGGACTATAGCTATAGTCTGGAGTTATACCTTAGCTAATAGAACTATAGGCTGGAGTTATATCTTAGCTAATAGGACCATAGCTATAGTCTGGAGTTATACCTTAGCTAATAGAACTATAGTCTGGAGTTATATCTTAGCTAATAGAACTATAGTCTGGAGTTATACCTTAGCTAACAGGACTATAGCTATAGTCTGGAGTTATATCTTAGCTAATAGGACTATAGTCAGGAGTTATATCTTAGCTAATAGGACTATAGCTATAGTCTGGAGTTATATCTTAGCTAATATGACTATAGTCTGGAGTTATATCTTAGCTAACAGGACTATAGCTATAGTCTGGAGTTTTATCTTAGCTAATTGGACTATAGCTATAGTCTGGAGTTATACCTAAGTTAACAGGACTATAGTCTGGAGTTATATCTTAGCTAATAGGACTATGGCTATAGTCTGGAGTTATATCTTAGCGAATAGGACTATAGCTATAGTCTGGAGTTTTATCTTAGCTAATTGGACTATAGCTATAGTCTGGAGTTATACCTAAGCTAACAGGACTATAGTCTGGAGTTATATCTTAGCTAATAGGACTATAGCTATAGTCAGGAGTTATATCTTAGCTAGTAGGACTATAGTCAGGAGTTATATCTTATACTGTTTCCTGACTTCACTACAACAACAGTGAAAAAGAGATGTGATGTCCGTCTGACATTCAGGATTACTCTCCTGAACAACTTATGAAGACAAGCTGCTGTTAGAGAACGAAGCAGACCGTTGTCTCAGAAACCAGTTGGACTCCGGTGCAACAGAAACGGCTAAACATTTTGAAAGAAAGATAACTACTTCCTCTGTTTTCATATACGCAACCTTTCTAAACGGTTTGGACAGTTTCACTCTTTGTTAAGTGTTTCAAAATGTCTGATGTAGTTTTGTTTCAGAGCGTCATCCATTTGTTGGAGGGGAAGAGGAGCCAATAGCAGTCAACGGTGAACATTCGTATGAATTTTATAATAGACACACACAAAAAAAAACAAGACCACTTTAGTGCTTAAAAAAACCATTTTACTGATACTGCTCAAGTGTTCAAAGGTCTGTGTGTATTAACATAGACACTAAAGTTATGAAATAATTATAATTAAAAATCGACCTGTCCATGATAACGTGTGGTGTTTACATGTAACATATTGTGTTTTCTATGTAACACAGACAAAAATTAACTTTCAAACAGAACATACAGGTAGGACAGATGTGGGGTACAGTAGGACACAGGACAGGTAGGACACAGGACAGGTAGGACACAGGACAGGTAGGACACAGGACAGGTAGGACACAGGACAGGTAGGACACAGGACAGGTACAGTAGGACACAGGACAGGTAGGACACAGGACAGATAATACTGATGTGACTACAGGTAGGAAACAGAACAGGTACAGTAGGACACAGGACAGGTAGGACACAGGACAGGTAGGACACAGGACAGTAATACTGGTGTGACTACAGGTAGGACACAGGACAGGTACAGTAGGACACAGGACAGGTAGGAAACAGGACAGTAATACTGGTGTGACTACAGGTAGGACACAGGACAGGTACAGTAGGACACAGGACAGGTAGGAAACAGGACAGTAATACTGGTGTGACTACAGGTAGGACACAGGACAGGTAGGACACAGGACAGGTAGGACACAGGACAGTAATACTGATGTGACTACAGGTAGGAAACAGGACAGGTACAGTAGGACACAGGACAGGTAGGATACAGGACAGGTAGGACACAGGACAGTAATACTGGTGTGACTACAGGTAGGACACAGAACAGGTACAGTAGGACACAGGACAGGTAGGAAACAGGACAGTAATACTGGTGTGACTACAGGTAGGACACAGGACAGGTAGGACACAGGACAGGTAGGACACAGGACAGGTTGGACTCAGGACAGGTAGGACTCAGGACAGTAATACTGGTGTGACTACAGGTAGTACACAGGACAGGTACAGTAGGACACAGGACAGGTAGGAAACAGGACAGGTACAGTAGGACACAGGACAGGTACAGTAGGACACAGGACAGGTAGGACACAGGACAGGTAAAGTAGGACACAGGTCAGGTACAGTAGGACACAGGACAGGTAGGACACAGGACAGGTACAGTAGGACACAGGACAGGTAGGACACAGGACAGTAATACTGGTGTGACTACAGGTAGGACACAGGACAGGTACAGTAGGAAACAGGACAGGTACAGTAGGACACAGGGCAGGTAGGACACAGGACAGTAATACTGGTGTGACTACAGGTAGGACACAGAACAGGTACAGTAGGACACAGGACAGGTACAGTAGGACACAGGACAGGTAGGACACAGGACAGGTACAGTAGGACACAGGACAGGTAGGACACAGGACAGGTAGGACTCAGGACAGGTAGGACTCAGGACAGTAATACTGGTGTGACTACAGGTAGGACACAGGACAGGTAGGACACAGGACAGGTAGGACTCAGGACAGGTAGGACTCAGGACAGTAATACTGGTGTCATGGCAACAAGACTTTCAAACAGCAAAGTTAACACGGTAAAACACGTCATAGTAAAACTAACTGATGATGAATCTATGGATCTGCCTCCGAAAGACAAGACATTAAATACTAGATAGACGTGACAAAACATATCTGTTTTTCCATCTGGACATTTGAGAACAAGAAGTGTTTGATTAAAATAAAGTTGAACAGTGTGAATGAAAAGTTTTTAGCAATACTGTCAACAATTACAGTCTTCACACTGTAATAAAAACATAAAATAATATAATGAAACAATCACCTTGTATCTGCTGAGTTTTATGACATAAAGACAAGACTAAGACACCTCTGGACTGTGTAATAACACCTCTGGACTGTGTAATAACACCTCTGGACTGTGTAATAACACCTCTGGACTGTGTAATAACACCTCTGGACTGTGTAATAACACCTCTGGACTGTGTAATAACACCTCTGGACTGTGTAATAACACAAAACTATCTGTTTTAACACCTCTGGACTGTGTAATAACACCTCTGACTGTGTAATAACACATCTGGACTGTGTAATAACACCTCTGGACTGTGTAATAACACCTCTGGACTGTGTAATAACACCTCTGGACTGTGTAATAACACCTCTGGACTGTGTAATAACACCTCTGGACTGTGTAATAACACCTCTGGACTGTGTAATAACACCTCTGGACTGTAATAACACCTCTGGACTGTGTAATAACACCTCTGGTAATAACACCTCTGACTGTAATAACACCTCTGGACTGAGTAATAACACCTCTGGACTGTGTAATAACACCTCTGGACTGTGTAATAACACCTCTGGACTGAGTAATAACACCTCTGGACTGAGTAATAACACCTCTGGACTGTGTAATAACACCTCTGGACTGTGTAATAACACCTCTGGACTGAGTAATAACACCTCTGGACTGTGTAATAACACCTCTGGACTGAGTAATAACACCTCTGGACTGTGTAATTACTCTGTAATATCTTAATTAACAACACCTCAGTTTTGCCACTCAACATTTGAGAACAGAAGTCAATCTGATTTCATCAGGCTAACATTGGCACAACGGCAAATTAAAATCCCGGGGGCGTGTTCAGCAGGACGCAACGTTGTGTAACGTTCCGATAGAAATATACTACGTAGAACAAACAACCCCTCTCTGACGTGTAGAATAAGGAATCACTTCAGCTCTACTTGTTGGCATTTCTATTTGCAACATCCGCCGACGTTTTGCTACCGAAACGTCGGCCCTGCTGCGCGTAATAACCAGTAATCAGCCGTGAGAGTTGAGAGCCCGTGTTGGAGGATTGTGGGTGTTCCTCAGTGGTGATACGCAGTCAGAGTAAAGTGAGCTAAAAACAACCTCTAAACCTTTTTTTTCCCTCCAGGTACAAAACAGATAATGATTGACTTCCATGACAAAAATTTATGGTTTTCCACCTCTTAAAGAGGTTTCTGTTTTTGCTTATTAACCTTCGTGTTCAATTCCAATTACCACTTGTTAGCCTTTCTGTTAGGTAGCCCTACTTCTGACTGACGTTGTGACATAATCCCACAATCAAGTGTTTATGTAGTGCTATGTAGTGTTTATGTAGTGCTATGTAGTGCTATGTAGTGTTTATGTAGTGCTATGTAGTGTTTATGTAGTGCTTATGTAGTGTTTATGTAGTGCTATGTAGTGCTATGTAGTGCTTATGTAGTGCTATGTAGTGCTATGTAGTGCTATGTAGTGCTATGTAGTGTTGGG
Organism: Oncorhynchus tshawytscha; assembly: GCF_018296145.1. NCBI lineage: Eukaryota > Metazoa > Chordata > Actinopteri > Salmoniformes > Salmonidae > Oncorhynchus > Oncorhynchus tshawytscha. The sequence continues at coordinate 135,203 of NW_024609691.1, forward strand.
TCGACTGCTGAGTATAAGGTTGTTGAATGGTTGGTATAAGGTTGGTTTAAGGTTGGTTTAAGGTAGGTGTACAGCTGGTTTAAAGTTGGTGTATGGTTGGTGTAAGGAAGGTGTAAGATTGGTGTATGGTTAGTGTAAGATTGGTGTATAGCTGTTTTAAGGTTGATGTGAAATTGGTGTGTAGTCGGTGTAAGATTGGTGTAAAGTTTGTGAAAGATTGGTGTAAGGTTGGTGTAAAGTTGGTGTAGGGTTGTTGTCAGGTTTGTGTTAGATTGGTGTAAAGTTGGTGTTAGGTTGGTGTAGGGTTGTTGTCAGGTTTGTGTTAGATTGGTGTAAGGTTGGTGTTAGGTTGGTGTTAGGTTGGTGTAGGGTTGTTGTCAGGTTTGTGAAAGATTGGTGTAAGGTTGGTGTTAGGTTGGTGTAAAGTTGGTGTAGGGTTGTTGTCAGGTTTGTGTTAGATTGGTGTAAGGTTGGTGTTAGGTTGGTGTAGGGTTGTTGTCAGGTTTGTGAAAGATTGGTGTAAAGTTGGTGTTAGATTGGTGTAAGGTTGGTGTTAGGTTGGTGTAAAGTTGGTGTAGGGTTGTTGTCAGGTTTGTGTTAGATTGGTGAATACAGTGGCTTGCGAAAATATTCACCCCCCCCCCTTGGCATTTTCCTATTTTATTGCCTTACAACCTAGAATTAAAATTTAAAAAATTTAAAATTAAAACAAACAAGAAATAAGACAAGAAAACAAAAAACTTGAATGTGCGTAACTACTACTTTATAGAGCCACCCTTTGCAGCAATTACAGCTGCAAGTCTCTTGGGGTACGTCTCTATAAGCTTGGCACATCTAGCCACTGGGATTTTTGCCCATTCTTCAAGGCAAAACTGCTCCAGCTCTTTCAAGTTGGATGAGTTCCGCTGGTGTACAGCAATCTTTAAGTCATGCCACAGATTCTCAATTGGATTGAGGTCTGGGCTTTGACTAGACCATTCCAAAGTATTTTAATGTTTCCCCTTAAACCACTCAAGTGTTGCTTTAGCAGTATGCTTAAGGTCATTGTTCTGCTGGAAGGTGAACCTCCGTCCAAGTCTCAAATATCTGGAAGACTGAAACAGGTTTCCCTCAAGAATTTCCCTGTATTTAGCGCCATCCATCATTCCTTCAATTCTGACCAGTTTCCCAGTCCCTTCCGATGAAAAACCTCTCCACAGCCATGATGCTGCCATCACCATGCTTCACTGTGGTTATGGTGTTCTCAGGGTGATGGAGGTGTTGGGTTTGCGCCACACACAGCTTTTTCCTTGATGGCCAAAAAAGCTCAATTTTAGTGTCATCTGACCAGATCTTCTTCTTCTATATGTTTGGGGTGTCTCCCACATGCCTTTTGGCGAACACCAAACGTGTTTGCTTATTTTTTCCTTTAAGCAATGGCTTTTTTCTGGCCACTCTTCTGTAAAGCCCAGCTCTGTGGAGTGTACGGCTTAAAGTGGTCCTATGGACAGATACTCCAATCTCTGCTGTGGAATTGAACACTACGGCAGCTCATTCAGGGTTCTCTTTTGTCTCTTTGTAGCCTCTCTGATTAATGCCCTCCTTGCCTGGTCTGTGAGTTTTGGTGGGCGCCCCTCTCTTGGCAGGTTTGTTGGGGTGCCATATTCTTTACATTTTTTAATAATGGATTTAATGATGCTTCGTGGGATGTTCAAAGTCTCTGATATTATTTTATAACCCAACCCTGATCCGTACTTCTCCACAACTTTGTCCCTGACCTGTTTGGAGAGCTCCTTGGGTCTTCATGGCGTCGCTTGCTTGGTGGTGTTGCAGACTCTGGGGCTTTTCAGAACAGTTGTATATATACTGAGATCATGTGACAGATCATGTGACACTTAGATTGCACACAGGTGGACTTTATTTAACTAATTATGTGACTTCTGAAGGTAATTGGTTGCACCAGATGTTATTTAGGGGCTTCATAGCGAAGGGGGTGAATACACACCACTTTTAATTTTTTTCATTTTTTATAATTTCACTTCACAAATTTGGACTATTTTGTGTATGTCCATTACATGAAAACAAAAAAAAAATCTATTTAAATTACAGGTTGTAATGCAACAAAATAGGAAAAACACCAAGGGGGATGAATACTTTTGTAAGGCACTGTAGTCGTTGAAAGATTGGTGTATGGTTGGTGTAAGGTTGGTGTATGGTTGGTGATAAGTTGGTGTAAGGTTGGTGTATGGTTGGTGATAAGTTGGTGTAAGGTTGGTGTATAGTTGGTGTATGGTTGTTGTAAGGTTGGTGTATGGTTGGTGATAAGTTGGTGTATAGTTGGTGTATGGTTGTTGTAAGGTTGTTGTAAGGTTGTTATTGGTGTTCCTCAGGGCTCAGTCTCTCAGCATCAGTGCATACACAGTACGGTCACAGAGGGAGAAACAGTGATGCCGTTGTCTTACAACAGGTGGCTGTATACTGTACGGAGGAAGACCTACGACAGGATTTACCAGTGATGCTGCTGTCTTACACCAGGTGGCGTCATACTGTACGGAAGAAGACCTACGACAGGATTTACCAGTGATGCCGTTGTCTTACAACAGGTGGCGTCATACTGTACGGAGGAAGACCTACGACAGGATTTACCAGTGATGCTGCTGTCTTACAACAGGTGGCGTCATACTGTACGGAGGAAGACCTACGACAGGATTTACCAGTGATGCCGTTGTCTTACAACAGGTGGCTGTATACTGTACGGAGGAAGACCTACGACAGGATTTACCAGTGATGCCGTTGTCTTACAACAGGTGGCTGTATACTGTACGGAGGAAGACCTACGACAGGATTTACCAGTGATGCCGTTGTCTTACAACAGGTGGCTGTATACTGTACGGACGGAAGGAAGACCGTTGTCGACAGGATTTACCATCAAAACAGTGATACCAGTGATTTGTCTTACAACAGAAGTAAACAAGGATTTACCAGTGATGCCTGTCTTACAACAGGGACTGTACGGAGGAAGACCTACGACAGGATTTACCAGTGATGCTGCTGTCTTACAACAGGTGGCGTCATACTGTACGGAGGAAGACCTACGACAGGATTTACCAGTGATGCTGCTGTCTTACAACAGGTGGCGTCATACTGTACGGAGGAAGACCTACGACAGGATTTACCAGTGATGCTGCTGTCTTACAACAGGTGGCGTCATACTGTACGGAGGAAGACCTACGACAGGATTTACCAGTGATGCTGCTGTCTTACAACAGGTGGCGTCATACTGTACGGAGGAAGACCTACGACAGGATTTACCAGTGATGCTGCTGTCTTACAACAGGTGGCTGTATACTGTACGGAGGAAGACCTACGACAGGATTTACCAGTGATGCCGTTGTCTTACAACAGGTGGCGTTATACGCAACACAAGTCCGTCAACCCAAGTGCAGTCTTTCCCTTTGTTCTGAATCCAGGTCATTGAACGCCACGTTAGGGTCTTTACAACTTCGCAGATCTCCAGAGACAGGCGTTTGTTAAGTTGGACCTTTCCCTTGCTTCCTGTCCATCAAAACAGGTTAAAATATCCCCATGATTGAAATCAAATGGCTAACAGTAGAATAAAAAATCAAAAAAATAAACAAAGACTACAGATGAAATCCCAAGTGTCTGGCACAGTGCACTGTGTGGTAACTAATGAATAAATAAACAAGACATAAATACTGACATACGTGTACCTGAGCTCAGACCTATAGCACCTCTCTGACATCAGAGCACCAACAGGGGGGGGCTGACTCGCTGACACGCCAACCGCCCAACGGTCCGTCCCCATTATTCAAAACTCAGAGACACCACACCATTAAGGTTTTCAGAGTTTCATAGTGCAAGTGAAATGTCTTTATCGTCTCACGGAAAGAACGTTCTTCAATTCCCTTCAAGTTTAGTCCAGCTGCTCTCAGCTGCTGAACTTGGCGTGGACGATCATACGAGGCTTAGGTAGTGTTGGGGGTTGCTTAGGAACAGATCTGGGGGGGAAGGAAAGGGAGATAGATGTTAAAAGTGCATGTTAAGTATCACGTCCAGAAATTGAATGTGAATGGTTAGAAAACATAGTCTTGGCATGACTGGATGAATTGATTCATCTCAGAACGCTGAACAAAATCTAGCTTGACCAAAATCTTCCTTGGCCAGCCAGTAACAGTCTGTCAAGCGAGACTGTAAGTTGATTGCTCTAATGCTGGGTGTTGTCCTAAGTATCTGGGACGCACCTGTTGTGGTGTGGAACAGGTCTCAGCGGCCTGGGGACACCGGGGACAGGTACAGGGATGGGGACGCCGACAGCAATGGGACTATGAATCAGATGACCACTCCTTCCGGGGGAGTTAGGGTTAGCAGGCAAAGGCTTCTGGGTATTCCTGCTCAGGGGGTAGGCAGGTAAAGGCTTCTGGGTATTCCTGCTCATTTGGTCGGCAGATAGAGGTTTTTGGATATTCCTGCCCAGGTGGTCTGCAGTCAAAGGCTTCTGGGTATTCCTGCCCAGGGGGTCGGCAGGTAGAGGCTTCTGGGGTGGACTTGGAATCTCCAAATCCTATTAAAGACAGACACACCGACAATCATTCAAAACAATCAATGAATGAAGGAATCAGTCTATCAAGCAAATCAATCCAACTCTTTGAAATCAAAATCCAAATTATTGTCCCAATTGGAACATGCGTAAAGCAGTATTAAGTCCAAACTGAGCCATGCTGATTCATTCAAAGCTGAGTCTGAACTGAAAACGGATGGAATCATGATGGAGTCGACTCAGATGGATGGAGTCGGATGGAGTCGACTCAGATGATAACGTTGACCCACACACACCACCAGGGGGCGATCAAAGCCACCTAATTGTACCCCAGGTCTCATCTGAGATCTGTCTGCCTGTATTACCGCATCGACACCATCCCTTGGTCACCATGGCAACCCTCCCTCCCTCCCTCCCCAGACAGACAGTATATATATATGTGTGTCCAAAATGGCACCCTATTCCCTATAGGGCCCTGGTCAAAAGTAGTGCACTATAAAGGGAATAGGGCCATTGAAGAATCAGGCAGCATGTGATGAAGATCCGTCATGTGTTACTAATCTACTGGAGAAGGATGACATCATGATTAACTGTCTGGCTGTTACCTACTGTACAGATGTTCCACATTCACACACACACTCAGACAGACAGACAGAAATAAAGAACACACACACACACACACACAAACACACACACACATCGTTTCTCTAAGAAGGAAAGAGTGTTTAGATACTCCATTCCGTATCACACAGTACCATACAGTACCATACAATACATTACCATACAGTATCATACAGTATCATACAGTACCATACAATACATTACCATACAGTATCATACAGTATCATACAGTACCATACAATACAGTATCATACAGTATCATACAGTATCATACAGTACCATACAATACATTACCATACAGTATCATACAGTATCATACAGTACCATACAATACAGTACCATACAGTACCATACAGTATCATACAGTACCATACAGTACCATACAATACAGTACCATACAGTACCATACAGTAACATACAGTACCATACAGTACCATACAGTACCATACAGTACAGTACCATACAGTACCATACAGTACAGTACCATACAGTATCATACAATATCATACAGTATAATACAGTACCACACAGTATCATACAGTACCATACAGTACCATACAGTACAGTACCATAACATACAGTACCATACAGTACCATACACAGTACCAAACAGTACCATACAGTATAATACAGTATCATACAATATCATACAGTATAATACAGTATCATACAATATCATACAGTATCACACAGTATCACACAGTACCACACAGTATCATACACTGTCACACAGTATCATACAGTATCATACAGTACCATACAGTATCATATAGTACCATACCATACAGTACAATACAGTATCATACCATACAGTACCATACAGTATCATACAGTACCATACAGTACCATACAGTACCATACAGTATCATACCATACAGTACCATACAGTATCATACAGTATCATACCATACAGTATCATACAGTACCATAAAGTATCATACAGTATCATACCATACAGTATCATAACATACAGTATCATACAGTATCACACAGTATCATACAGTATGACACAGTATCATACAGTACAATACCATGCAGTATCATACAGTACAGTACCATACAGTACAATACATTATCATACAGTATCATACAGTATCATACAGACCATACAGTATCATACAGTATCATACAGTACCATACAGTGCCATACAGTACAGTACCATACAGTATCATACAACACAGTACCATACAGTACAATACATTATCATATAGTACCATACATTATCATACAGGATCATACCATACAGTATTATACAGTATCATACCATACAGTATCATACAGCACAGTACCATACAGTATCTTACAGTACAGTACCATACAGTACCATACATTACCATACAGTATCACACAGTACCATACAGTACCATACATTAACATACATTACCATACAGTATCATACAGTACCATACAATACCATACAGTACCATACATACCATACAGTACCATGCAATACCATACAGTACCATACAGTACATTACCATACAGTATCATACAGTACCATACCATACAGTATCTTACAGTAGAGTACCATACAGTACCATACATTACCATACAGTACCATACAGTACCATACATTACCATACAGTATCATACAGTATCATACAGTACCATACAATAACATACATTACCATACAGTATCATACAGTACCATACCATACAGTACCATACAATACCATACAGTACCATGCAATACCATACAGTATCATACAGTACAGTTCCATACAGTATCATACAATATCATACCATACAGTATCATACCATACAGTATCATACAGTATCAGACTATACATTATCATATAGTACAGTACCATACAGTACCATACAGTATCATACAGTAGTATACATTACCATACAGTACCATACAGTATCATACAGTGCCATACATCACCATACATTATCATACAGTATCATACAGTACCATACAATACCATACATTACCATACAGTTTCATACAGTATCATACAGTACTATCCCATACAGTACCATACAATAGCACACAATACCATACATTATCATACAGTACCATACAGTACCATACAGTACCATACAGTACCATACAATACCATACAGTACCATACAGTACCATACAGTATCATACAGTACCATACCATACAGTACCATACAGTACCATACCATACAGTATCATACCATACAGTATCATACAGTACCATACCATACAGTACCATACAGTATCATACAGTATCATACAGTATCATACCATACACTACCATACAGTACCATACCATACAGTATCATACCATACAGTACCATACAGTATCATAAAGTAACATACCATACAGTACCATACAGTATCATACCATACAGTACCATACAGTATCATACAGTACCATACCATACAGTACCATACAGTACCATACCATACAGTACCATACAGTATCATACCATACAGTATCATACAGTACCATACCATACAGTACCATACAGTACCATACAGTATCATACAGTACCATACAGTATCATACCATACAGTATCATACAGTATCATACCATACAGTATCATACAGTACCATACAGTATCATACCATACAGTATCATACAGTATCATACCATACATTATCATACAGTATCATACAGTACCATACAGTACCATACAGTATCATACCATACAGTACCATACAGTATCATACAGTACCATACAGTACCATACAGTACCATACAGTATCATACAGTATCATACAGTACCATACAGTACCATACAGTATCATACCATACAGTACCATACAGTACCATACCATACAGTACCATACAGTACCATACATACAGTATCATACAGGACCATACCATACAGTATCATACAGTACCATACAGTATCATACAGTACCATACCATACAGTATCATACAGTATCATACAGTACCATACAGTACCATACAGTACCATACAGTATCATACAGTATCATACCATACAGTACCATACAGTACCATACCATACAGTATCATACAGTATCATACAGTATCATACAGTATACACTACCATACAGTACCATACAGTATCATACCATACAGTACCATACAGTATCATACAGTACCATACCATACAGTACCATACAGTACCATACAGTATCATACAGTACCATACAGTACCATACAGTACCAGTACCATACAGTACCATACATACCATACAGTACCATACAGTACCATACAGTACCATACAGTACCATACCATACAGTATCATACAGTACCATACCATACAGTACCATACAGTATCATTACCATACAGTACCATACAGTATCCATACATTATCATACAGTACCATACAGTATCATACATACATACCATACAGTATCATACCATACAGTACCATACAGTATCATACCATACAGTATCATACAGTACATACCATACAGTATCATACAGTATCATACAGTACCATACATACCATACAGTATCATACAGTATCATACAGTACATACATACAGTACATACAGTATCATACAGTATCATACAGTACCATACATACATACCATACAGTACCATACAGTACCATACAGTACCATACAGTACCATACATACCATACCATACACATACCATACAGTATCATACAGTACCATACAGTATACAGTACCATACAGTACCATACATACCAGTACCATACAGTACCATACAGTATCATACCACAGTACCATACAGTACCATACAGTACCATACAGTACCATACAGTACCATACAGTACCATACACAGTACCATACAGTACAGTATCATACCATACCATACAGTATCATACAGTACCATACAGTATCATACCACAGTATCATACAGTACATACCATACAGTATCATACAGTACCATACAGTACCATACCATACATACAGTACCATACAGTACCATACAGTCATCATACCATACAGTACCAGTACCATACAGTATCATACCATACAGTACCATACAGTATACCATACAGTATCATACCATACAGTACCATACAGTATATACCATACAGTACCATACAGTACCATACAGTACATACAGTACCATACAGTACCATACAGTACCATACCATACAGTACCATACAGTACCCATACCATACATACCATACATACCATACAGATACCATACAGTACCATCAGTACAGGTGTTTACAGCACCATACAGACAATACCATTTCAGGTCTAAATCAGGCCCTATCAGTAATATCACCACCTGGTGTCCCAGGTCTAAATCAGGCCCTGATCATTACCATACATACCATACCCAGTACTGGTGTCCCATACAGTACCATACTAAATCAGTACCATACAGATCATTATACATACCTGATGAAGACAGCTTTTTCGGTCAAAACGTACCATACGTTACATTTTGCATCTGAGTCCATACAGTGTACGGCTACAGTACCTTTATTTTTCATAGTGTACATTACCATACATTACCATACAGTACCCAGCACCATACAAATTACATTACCATGCATTTTTTTCAGTACCTTTACCATACATACCACCATACAGTATCTGGTGTCAGTACCATACCATACAGGTCTAAATCTTTGCCCTGATCATTGGAATATCAGCTTTTTCCTCAAACTGGTGTCCCAGGTCTAAATCAGGCCCTGATCATTAATATCACCCCACCTGGTGTCCCAGGTCTAAATCAGGCCCTGATCAGTAATATCACCCCACCTGGTGTCCCAGGTCTAAATCAGGCCCTGATCATTAATATCACCCCACCTGGTGTCCCAGGTCTAAATCAGGCCCTGATCAGTAATATCACCCCACCTGGTGTCCCAGGTCTAAATCAGTCCCTGATCATTATATCCTGATGAAGACAGCTTTTTCTGTCAAAACATTGGACGTTACATTTTGCATCTGAGCTCCTAGGGTGTGCGGCTCTCCTTTATTTTTCAAGTGTTCCACTCCACTAGCCAGCACCTAAATTGGTTTGCGTTTTTTTCACCTTTACCTTAATACCACCCATCTGGTGTCGCAGGTCTAAATCAGGCCCTGATCATTAATATCACCCATCTGGTGTCGCAGGTCTAAATCAGGCCCTGATCATTAAAATCACCCCACCTGGTGTCCCAGGTCTAAATCAGGCCCTGATCATTAATATCACCCACCTGGTGTCCCAGGTCTAAATCAGGCCCTGATCATTAATATCACCCACCTGGTGTCCCAGGTCTAAATCAGGCCCTGGTCATTAATATCACCCACTTGGTGTCACAGGTCTAAATCAGGCCCTGATCATTAATACCACCCATCTGGTGTCGCAGGTCTAAATCAGGCCCTGATCAGAGGAAAAAAAACCTGCAGTGGAACTGTCTTGGCGGTCCATAGTTGAGTTGGAGGGGTATAGTGGATGTGTCGCCAGGCCAAGCTCAGTACAGCTTGGTTTGTCTCGACTCGGTTTCTGCTCAGTAATGTCAAAAGCCCTTGAGTGAAGTTGGCTGGTTTACAGCGGGGCGGTCGCTCTGTCTCATCGGGAATATCACAAGTTTCACACGTTTTTGTTTTTGTTTTTAAGAGGTTTCTATACCCCTGAAAACTTTTGCGACGCTTTGAGGGCTTTCGTTACGCTGCCATCTGTCAAGTGATCGTAAAGTGGTTATGTTTCCCCTTCGGCTCCACTATTGCCAAGAGCTGTGGGACGAGGGAAAACTAGCACATTACAAAGGTTCTTTCTCTATGAAGGCTACTGAAGGTTCTGTGAAGGCTACTGAAGGTTCTGTGAAGGCTACTGAAAATTCTGTGAAGGTTACTGAATGTTCTGTGAAGGCTACTGAAGCTTCTGTGAAGGCTACTGAAGGTTCTGTGAAGGTTACTGAAGGTTCTGTGAAGACTACTGAAGGTTCTGTGAAGGCTACTGAAGATTCTGTGAAGGCTACTGAAGGTTCTGTGAAGGCTACTGAAGGTTCTGTGAAGGCTACTGAAGGTTCTGTGAAGGCTACTGAAGGTTCTGTGAAGGCTACTGAAGGTTCTGTGAAGGCTACTGAAGGTTCTGTGAAGGCTACTGAAGGTTCTGTGAAGGCTGCTGAAGGTTCTGTGAAGGCTACTGAAGGTTCTGTGAAGGCTACTGAAGGTTCTGTGAAGGCTGAAGGTTCTGTGAAGGCTACTGAAGGTTCTGTGAAGGCTACTGAAGGTTCTGTGAAGGCTACTGAAGGTTCTGTGAAGATGAAGGTTCTGTGAAGGCTAATGAAGGTTCTGTGAAGGCTACTGAAGGTTCTGTGAAGGCTACTGAAGGTTCTGTGAAGGCTAATGAAGATTCTGTGAAGGCTAATGAAGGTTCTGTGAAGGCTAATGAAGGTTCTGTGAAGGCTACTGAAGGTTCTGTGAAGGCTACTGAAGATTCTGTGAAGGCTAATGAAGGTTCTGTGAAGGCTACTGAAGGTTCTGTGAAGGCTACTGAAGGTTCTTTGAAGACTACTGAAGGTTCTGTGAAGGCTACTGAAGGTTCTGTGAAGATTACTGTTGAACAACTACTAATCGGAAAACATTTGCAGCCGGTATCGTCACGCACGGACGGACGATTTGAGTACGATTCAAAATACAGGCTACAGTGTCAAATGGGGAAGACAAAATTGAATCCAGGTCAAAGGAAAGTGCACGTCTGATGGAATCCAGACATAAACCTGCGACTGTGAATGCAGTGGTAACTGTACAGCACTCTTACCATTCATCTTGTTCCTGAGTTAGACCCTAGTGGGCAAAACTGGTTCAAATGAGGCTTTTCACAATAAGGGTCTTGTTAACAGCAAAACGGGCTCAAATGAGGCTTTTCACAATAAGGGTCTTTTCAACAGCAAAACGGGCTCAAAAGATGAATCGTCAAGCAGTTTTCCACTAGGATGGACACAGACAGCGTCTTTACTGAATACCAGAAGACCCCCATAGACACCCCATAGCCCTGGCTAAGCTGCCCCCAGCTGAGAGGCTCTTCTTGGGAAGAGTCAGCAGCCTGGTCAGCCTCCCTGGAGCTCCTAGGTCTGGAGCTGGACCAAACATCTGTTACTGCTACAGGATGGGGGTTGGATCGGACTGGCAGTTCGACCACGACTACAGGCCTTACGTAATGCTCGAAACCATTGGATTTTCTGGAAAAGCAACAATTGAAAGGGAAGGCCTGTCTAAGCCTGTCTCTTATGCAGTGAGATATGGTATAGTCCAGTGAGTTAGCCAGAACTGAACACATGTTCTGATTTGTTGCGGAAACCAAGTGTCCAGTTTAGACCCGTGGACATTCTAGAACTGGAATTTCACCGCCGGAACTCGGAACACCGGACACAACATTCTACTGCAGTAAAGTGGGCCGTTCTGACAGCTTTATCCAACATTAGTTTGATGTGGCTCAACTCAATTTAACCACGTCTATTTACGCCAAGCTCGTTCCAGACTATAAATCAATAAACGCCCTCTGCCTCCTCAACACACACTGTCATTAATCTCATCTTCTCTTGAATTTACAATCTGGGAATCTGTTCCCAAGTCATTTAATACATGGTTTGCTGTATCTATCCATAAAGAACAGAATCCCAGATCGCAGCTTTAATGATGCTTGATGATACTTCAATAGACAGGCCTCGGGTCTGCTATGACCTCCTCATGACCTTCTGTTCATCATGGCAGGAGTTAACGTCTCATTAACGCTTTAACACACTGCTAATGAGCCTGATGTGTCCTAATGATGAGACACACACACACACACACACACGCACGCACAGACACACGCACCACGCACGCACGCACACACACACACACACACACACACACACACGCCACAAACACACACACACACACACACACACACACACACACACACACACACACACACACACACACACACACACACACACACACACACACACACACACACACACAGTCAAATCAAATTCTAGAGTAATGATGTAATGTGTTATCGATGATGTAATGTGTTATTGATGATGTAGGCTGTTGTTGATATAGCTGTTGATATATCAACAACTGTGTTTAAACCCTGTTTGGACCACAGGTAGAGTTGGAGCTGTTTATATGTTTATATATTCTTATTCCACACCTCCATGTACCTCTAGTCTGATAGAAACCTCCTCTAGTCTGATAGAAACCTCCTCTAGTCTGATAGAAACCTCCTCTAGTCTGATAGAAACCTCCATGTCCCTCTAGTCTGATAGAAACCTCCATGTACCTCTAGTCTGATAGAAACCTCCTCTAGTCTGATAGAAACCTCCTCTAGTCTGATAGAAACCTCCTCTAGTCTGATAGAAACCTCCTCTAGTCTGATAGAAACCTCCTCTAGTCTGATAGAAACCTCCTCTAGTCTGATAGAAACCTCCTCTAGTCTGATAGAAACCTCCTCTAGTCTGATAGAAACCTCCTCTAGTCTGATAGAAACCTCCTCTAGTCTGATAGAAACCTCCTCTAGTCTGATAGAAACCTCCATGTACCTCTAGTCTGATAGAAACCTCCTCTAGTCTGATAGAAACCTCCTCTAGTCTGATAGAAACCTCCTCTAGTCTGATAGAATCCTCCTCTAGTCTGATAGAAACCTCCTAGTCTGATAGAAACCTCCTCTAGTCTGATAGAAACCTCCTAGTCTGTAGAAACCCCCTCTAGTCTGATAGAAACCTCCATGTAGAAACCTCTAGTCTGATAGAAACCTCCATGTACCTCTAGTCTGATAGAAACCTCCTGATAGAAACCTCCTCTAGTCTGATAGAAACCTCCTCTAGTGTGATAGAAACCTCCTCTAGTCTGATAGAAACCTCCTCCCTAGTCTGATAGAAACCTCCTCTAGTCTGATTTTCCATAGAAACCCTCTGTGACCTGGTCTGAAACCTCCTCTAGTCTGATAGAAACCTCCTCTAGTCTGATGAAACCTCCTCTAGTCTGATAGAAACCTCCATGTACCTCTAGTCTGATAGAACCTCCCCTCTGGCAGGTCTGAAAGTTAACCTGGCCATGTATACTCCCTCTGCTCTGACTACAACCCTGGTTAACCTGGCCTGTATACAACTCCCCTGCTCTGGCATTCTGACTAGAAACCCCTGGTTAACCTAGTCTGATAGAAACTCCCTGCTCTGATAGAAACCCTGGTTAACCTGGCCTGTATACAACTCCCCTGCTCTGGCTGACTACAACCCTGGTTAACCTGGCCTGTATACAACTCCCCTGCTCTGGCAGGACTAGAAACCCCTGTTCCCTCTAGTCTGATACAACCCCTCCTCTGTCTGATTTTCAGGACACAACCCTGGTTAACCAGCTCTGTATTCTCCCCTGCTCTGGCAGTACTACAACCCTGGTTAACCTGGCCTGTATACAACTCCCCTGCTCTGGCAGTACTACAACCCTGGTTAACCTGGCCTGTATACAACTCCCCTGCTCTGGCAGTACTACAACCCTGGTTAACCTGGCCTGTATACAACTCCCCTGCTCTGGCAGTACTACAACCCTGGTTAACCTGGCCTGTATACAACTCCCCTGCTCTGGCAGGACTACAACCCTGGTTAACCTGGCCTGTATACAACTCCCCTGCGCTCTGGCAGTACTACAACCCTGGTTAACCTGGCCTGTATACAACTCCCCTGCTCTGGCAGGACTACAACCCTAGTTAACCTGGCCTGTATACAACTCCCCTGCTCTGGCAGGACTACAACCCTGGTTAACCTGGCCTGTATACAACTCCCGAGTGGAGCAAGACATCTTAGTCACTACAGACCCTGGTTCGTTTCCAGGCTGTATCACAACCGGACGTGATTACGAGTCCCATAGGGCGGCGTATTATTGGCCCAGCGTCGTCTGGGTTTGGCCGGGTCAGGCTGTCATTGTAAATAAGAATTTGTTCTAAACTGACTTTCCTACTTAAATAAAGAACTGTCAACACACAACGTTTTATAGGACGCACAAGACCTGTGGAAGGAGACCAGGCCATCACACTGACTGTGGAGCAGTAGGGTCCTGTTCCTCAATAAGCCCTGTGGAAGGAGACCAGGCCATCACACTGACTGTGGAGCAGTAGGGTCCTGTGGAGCAGTAGGGTCCTGTTCCTCAATAAGACCTGTGGAAGGAGAACAGGCCATCACACTGACTGTGGAGCAGTAGGGTCCTGTTCCTCAATAAGCCCTGTGGAAGGAGACCAGGCCATCACACTGACTGTGGAAGGAGACCAGGCCATCACACTGACTGTGGAGCAGTAGGGTCCTGTTCCTCAATAAGCCCTGTGGAAGGAGAACAGGCCATCACACTGACTGTGGAGCAGTAGGGTCCTGTTCCTCAATAAGCCCTGTGGAAGGAGAACAGGCCATCACACTGACTGTGGAGCAGTAGGGTCCTGTTCCTCAATAAGCCCTGTGGAAGGAGAACAGGCCATCACACTGACTGTGGAGCAGTAGGGTCCTGTTCTTCAATAAGCCCTGTGGAAGGAGAACAGGCCATCACACTGACTGTGGAAGGAGACCAGGCCATCACACTGACTGTGGAAGGAGACCAGGCCATCACACTGACTGTGGAGCAGTAGGGTCCTGTTCCTTCCTCCACTCCCTCACTTAGACCATCCTCCACTCCCTCACCTAGACCATCCTCCACTCCCTCACCTAGACCATCCTCCTCCCTCATCCTCCCCCCCTCACACCACACACTGCCTCACCAAGACCATCCTGCAGGAGTTATGTTGCTGTGGCACACTGACCCCCACACACACACACTGCCTCACCAAGACCATCCTGCAGGAGTTATGTTGCTGTGGCACACTGCGAAACGATGCCCCTCTGGGCGGAGCCTGGGTGTGGCTGTGGGCATGTCCTTGTCCAGGGGGAGGCAGCGCTCGGTGAGGAGGGGGAGCAGGTGGTCTGGGCTGTCCTGGTCCAGGGGCGGACGTAGGGGACAGGGGGACGGGTTGACTGAGGTGAACAGGAGAGCACTGGGGTAGTCGTCGCTGGCTGTGGGAGGGGTAGGGCTGTCCAGGGGGGTGTTGGTTTTGGGGAGGAGGCTGTGGAGAGACGGGATACAGAATCACAGGCACATCAATCAGAAACAGGGTCATATTCATTAGTACCCACTGTATCAAAATGTGTTTCAACGAAAATTGAAAATGAGCGTTTCTTATTGGACAAGTTCAGGTATTCCCTCCCTGTTTCAGTGTGTTTTCTTCCATTTGGTGCCTAATGAACACAACCCAGAACAGAAACAGACCAGAGCAGAACCTCCTGGAAGTCTGCTTCATTATCATCAGCTGTCATGTCAAATCTCCATCCTTCTACCTCTCCTATCCTTTGCCTCCTCTCTACTCCTCCCCCTCTCCTTCACCTCCTCCACTCCCCTCTCCACTCCTCCTCCTATCCATCTCGTCTCCACTCCTCCTCCTCTCCTTCATCTCCTCTCCACTCCTCCCCCTATCCTCACCTCCTTCTACTCCTCCCCCCTCCTCTCCTCCTCACTCCTCCCCCTCCTCTCCCTCCCTCCCCCCTCCTTCATCTCACTCCTCCCCTCTCCTCTCTCCTCCCAGACCCCTATCCTTCACCTCCTCTCTCAAAACACTCCTCCCCCTATCCCTTCACCTCCTCCTCCCCTCTCCTTCATCTCCTTCTCTCCTCCTCCCCCCTCTCCTTCATCTCCTCTCAACTCTCCAGACACTGTTATCCGGGTCCTAAAACCTTGCCAGAAGGTCTATGCACATGTCCCAACCTGTAACACACGTCAACTCAAAACACAAAGCTTTTTCCTTTTATCCTTCCTGAGTTCCTTCAACTCAATACATCATCCTTTTATCCTTCCTGAGTTCCTTCAACTCAATACATCATCCTGTTATCCTTCCTGAGTTCCTTCAACTCAATACATCATCCTGTTATCCTTCCTGAGTTCCTTCAACTCAATACATCATCCTGTTATCCTTCCTGAGTTCCTTCAACTCAATACATCATCCTGTTATCCTTCCTGAGTTCCTTCAACTCAATACATCATCTGTTTCAGTTGCAATCACTGAATCACATCCTGCCATGTCAACAACAAAAAGTTAGTTGAGTTATTTGAACTTACAGGAACTGATCGATTCAATCTGATTCTGAACTGAAGCTTTGTAATTCACCTGAATATAACACTCTGTTGTTGTTAATTAACATATCAGCCTGAATATAACACTCTGTTGTTGTTAATGTATCAGCCTGAATATAACACTCTGTTGTTGTTAATGTATCAGCCTGAATATAACACTCTGTTGTTGTTAATGTATCAGCCTGAATATAACACTCTGTTGTTGTTAATGTATCAGCCTGAATATAACACTCTGTTGTTGTTAATAACGTATCAGCCTGAATATAACACTCTGTTGTTGTTAATGTATCAGCCTGAATATAACACTCTGTTGTTGTTAATGTATCAGCCTGAATATAACACTCTGTTGTTGTTAACGTATCAGCCTGAATATAACACTCTGTTGTTGTTAATGTATCAGCCAGCGGCTTTGAAAACCCAACAACAATTGACTAGATATCAATATTCCCGGTGTGTGTCACGGAAAAATAAATCAATTTATTCTTTTAACAAGCATCTTTCACTGCGCGACCAGAGCGGGGTTTCTCTCAGCAGAGGTCCATTATGCCATTATGTACACCACCACCGCTGGGCGCCCGACATTTCATCGGATTTGAATTAGCTGCCGTTTGTGTGAAAATAACATATCAAACAGGGAGATAGAGGGAGAGAATAGGATGGAGAGAAGGATGGAGAAAGAGAGAGAGCGAGAGCGAGAGATGGGGGGAGAGAAGGATGAGAGAGAGAGAGAGAGAGAGATGGGGGGAGAGAATGATGGAGAGAGGGAGTGCGAGAGAGAGAGAGAGATGGGGAGGAGAGAAGGATGGAGAGAGAGAGAGCGCGAGAGAGAGATGGGTGGGATTAACTGTTGTTGTGTGCGAGAAAGCCAGTGGGGGGAGAGATTGAAAGAGGAGTGTCGTGTCTTTGGCTATGCCGGATTAAGTGATATGACATGCTATTCTATAAAATCCTTTCTCCGTAATTAATATTACCTGATTGAGCTAATCATGTCAATGTAATTAACTAGCGAGTCGAGGGACCACAAAATAATATTTATAGAGCTGTTATCTTCCGAATAAACTCTTAAAGACCTAGTGATATTTTACATCAATAGCAGTCAATATTAATCGTCACCTTAATTCAGTCTCATCTGAAAGTTGTACATTCTTAGTTATCGTCGCTAACAAACCTCCTCCCAGGCCAACGTCATGACAGGAGGAAGAAGAGAAATGAACCTTGGAGATGCTGCTGCTGTGTTTCTGTCTCGGTGGCGGTGTCTGTGTCTGGGCTTGAGGCTGGCCACGTGGGGAATCTCTATGGCTTGGACCGGAGGATCTGTTAGGCCCCACCGACCTGTGACACAACAACAGATTTACACTTTAAAAAATGGGCCTTTTATAAACATGAAATACACAAGAACAGTCCCCAGATGTGACCTTGTTTAATTATCTTCAACTCAATGGGTTGACCGTGGTACTTTAGGAGACGACTGGCTACTTTAGGAGACGACTGGCTAGGGGTTGGTACTTTAGGGGTTGACCGTGGTACTTTAGGAGACGACTGGCTAGGGGTTGACCGTGGTACTTTAGGAGACGACTGGCTAGGGGTTGGGTTGACCGTGGTACTTTAGGAGACGACTGGCTAGGGGTACTTTAGGGAGACGACTGGCTAGGGGTGGTACTTTAGGAGACGACTGGCTAGGGGTTGACCGTGGTACTTTAGGAGACTGGCTAGGGGTTAGACTTTAGGAGAGGACTGGCTAGGGGGTTGACCGTGGTACTTTAGGAGACGACTGGCTAGGGGTTGACCGTGGTACTTTAGGAGACGACTGGCTAGGGGTTGACCGTGGTACTTTAGGAGACGACTGGCTAGGGGTTGACCGTGGTACTTTAGGAGACGACTGGCTAGGGGTTGACCGTGGTACTTTAGGAGACGACTGGCTAGGGGTTGACCGTGGTACTTTAGGAGACTAGGGGTTGACTGGCTAGGAGGACTGGCTAGGGGTTGACCGTGGTACTTTAGGAGACGACTGGCTAGGGGTTGACCGTGGTACTTTAGGAGACGACTGGCTAGGGGTTGACCGTGGTACTTTAGGAGATGACTGGCTAGGGGTTTGGTAGGAGACGACTGGCTAGGGGTTGACCGTGGTACTTTAGGAGACCACTGGCTAGGGGTTGACCGTGGTACTTTAGGAGACGACTGGCTAGGGGTTGACCGTGGTACTTTAGGAGACGACTGGCTAGGGGTTGACCGTGGTACTTTAGGAGACGACTGGCTAGGGGTTGACCGTGGTACTTTAGGAGACGACTGGCTAGGGGTTGACCGTG
This sequence comes from Oncorhynchus tshawytscha, assembly GCF_018296145.1. Lineage (NCBI taxonomy): Eukaryota > Metazoa > Chordata > Actinopteri > Salmoniformes > Salmonidae > Oncorhynchus > Oncorhynchus tshawytscha. Next base: position 154,669 of record NW_024609691.1, read on the forward strand.
GTACTTTAGGAGACGACTGGCTAGGGGTTGACCGTGGTACTTTAGGAGACGACTGGCTAGGGGTTGACCGTGGTACTTTGGTAGGGGTTGACCGTGGTACTTTAGGAGACGACTGGCTAGGGGTTGACCGTGGTACTTTAGGAGACGACTGGCTAGGGGTTGACCGTGGTACTTTAGGAGACGACTGGCTAGGGGTTGACCGTGGTACTTTAGGGGGACCGTGGTACTTTAGGAGGCGACTGGCTAGGGGTTGACCGTGGTACTTTGACTGGCTAGGGGTTGACCGTGGTACTTTAGGAGACGACTGGCTAGGGGTTGGGGTTGACCGTGGTACTTTAGGAGACGACTGGCTAGGGGTTGACCGTGGTTAGGAGACGACTGGCTAGGGGTTGACCGTGGTACTTTAGGAGACCGTGGTACGACTGGCTAGGGGTTGGGTACTTTTGACTAGGGGTTGACCGTGGTACTTTAGGAGACGACTGGCTAGGGGTTGACCGTGGTACTTTAGGAGACGACTGGCTAGCCCGTTCCATACAGTCTACAGTGGCTAGCCCAATCCATGTGGCTTGCAAAAGTTAACTTGTTCAGTTAATGTCTCAGTTGTTGAATCTTGTTATGTTCATACAAATATTTAAACCTGTTAAGTTTTGCTGAAAATAAATGCAGTTTACAATGAGAGGATGTCTCTTTTTTTGCTAAATTTATATACCAACAGGTAGGGCATTAGAAGCTAAGGTAATATAATATATTAAGTACTGCAGTGCATCTCCTCCTCATGGACTGCACCAGATTTGCCAGTTCTTACTGTGAGATGTTACCCCACTCTTCCACCAAGGCACCTGCAAGTTCCCAGACATTTCTGGGGAGGAATGGCTCTAGCCCTCACCCTCCGATTCAACAGGTCCCTGACGTGCTCAATGAGATTGAGATCCGGGCTCTTCCTGTCTTGCAGGAAATCACGCACAGAACGAGCAGTATGGCTGGTGGCACTGTCATGCTGGAGGGTCATGTCAGGATGAGCCTGCAGGAAGGGTACCACATGAGGGAGGAGGATGTCTTCCCTGCACAGCGTTGAGATTGCCTGCAATGTCAACAAGTTCAGTCCGATGATGCTGTGACACACCGCCCCAGACCATGACGGATCCTCCACCTCCAAATCGATCTCGCTCCAGAGTACAGGCCTCGGTGTAACACTCATTTCTTTGACGACAATTGCGAATCAGACCATCCCTCCTGGTGAGACAAAACTGCGACTCGTCAGTGAAGAGCACTTATTGCCAGTCCTGTCTGGTCCAGCGACGGTGGGTTTGTGCCCATAGGCAACGTTGTTGCCGGTGATGTCTGGAGAGGACCTGCCTTACAACAGGCCTAGAAGCCCTCAGACCAGCACTGATGGAGGGATTGTGCGTTCCTGGTGTAACTCGGGCAGTTGTTGTTGCCATCCTGTACCTGTCCCGCAGGTGTGATGTTCGGATGTACCGATCCTGTGCAGGTGTTGTTACACTGCCACTGCGAGGACGATCAGCTGTCCGTCCTGTCTCCCTGTAGCGCTGTCTTAGGCATCTCACAGTACGGACATTGCAATGTATTGCCCTGGCCACATCTGCAGTCCTCATGCCTCCTTGCAGTATGCCTAAGGCACGTTCACGCAGATGAGCAGTGACCCTGGGCTTCTTTCTTTTGTAGTTTATCAGAATCAGTAGAAAGGCCTCTTTATGGTCCTAAGTTTTCATAACTGTGACCTCAATTGCCTACCCTCTGGTAAGCTGTTAGTGTCTTACCGTTCCACTGGTGCATGTTCATGAATTATTTATGGTTCATTGAACAAGCATGGGAAACAGTGTTTAAACCCTTTACAATGAAGATCTGTGAAGTTATTTGGATTTTTACAAATTATCTTTGAAAGACAGGCTCCTGAAAAAGGGACGTTTCTTTTTTTGCTGAGTTTATTACATTATATTATATTAGCTTCTAATGTCCAACCGGTTGGTCTATATTATATTATATTATATTAGCTTCTAATGTCCTACCTGTTGGTCAATATTATATTATATTACTTTCTAATGTCATACCTGTTGGTCTATATTATATTATATTACTTTCTAATGTCCTACCTGTTGGTACAGTATATATTATATTACCTCAGCTGGTCCATAGTGTTCTATATTACCTCAGCTGGTCCATAGTGTTCTATATTACCTCAGCTGGTCCATAGTGTTCTATATTACCTCAGCTGGTCCATAGTGTTCTATATTACCTCAGCTGGTCCATAGTGTTCTAATTCACCTCAGCTGGTCCATAGTGTTCTATATTACCTCAGCTGGTCCATAGTGTTCTATATTACCTCAGCTGGTCCATAGTGTTCTATATTACCTCAGCTGGTCCATAGTGTTCTATATTACCTCAGCTTGTCCATAGTGTTCTATATTACCTCAGCTGGTCCATAGTGTTCTATATTACCTCAGCTTGTCCATAGTGTTCTATATTTACCTCAGCTGGTCCATAGCTCCAGCTGTCCATAGTGTTCTATATTACCTCAGCTGGTCCATAGTGTTCTATATTACCTCAGCTGGTCCATAGTGTTCTATATTACCTCAGCTTGTCCATAGTGTTCTATATTACCTCAGCTGGTCCATAGTGTTCTATATTACCTCAGCTGGTCCATAGTGTTCTATATTACCTCAGCTGGTCCATAGTGTTCTATATTACCTCAGCTGGTCCATAGTGTTCTATATTACCTCAGCTGGTCCATAGGGTTCTTCTTGTTGGTGAAGAGTAGTCTCAGGAGGGTCTTTCTCTTGATGGAGACGATGAGGCCGGCTCCCAGGAAGG